>NC_084639.1:9442122-9464622 GCF_033978795.1 Nerophis ophidion | reverse complement strand
AATTTAAAAAGTAAAAAGGTATATGTGTTTAAAAATCCTAAAATCATTTTTAAGGTTGTATTTTTTTCTCTAAAATTGTCTTTCTGAAAGTTGTAAGAAGCAAAGTAAAAAAAAAAAAAATAATTTATTAAAACAAGTGAAGACCAAGTCTTTCAAATATTTTCTTGGATTTTCAAATTCTTTTTGAGTTTTGTCTCTCTTAGAATTATAAATTTCGAGCAAAGCGAGACCAGCCTGCTAGTAAATAAATACAATTTAAAAAAAATAGAGGCAGCTCACTGGTAAGTGCAGCTATTTGAGCTATTTTTTAAAACAGGCCCGCAGGCAACCACGTTGGTGACCCCTTGCTCTGGAGAGTCAGCACATATCAGTAAGTCACATTCTTCCAAGTAAGGACAAAAATAACAAGCTTAAAGTCATCATCAAATTTTCAAATAGAAAGCACAAGGTGGACATTTTGAGGGCAGCTACAGTAAAATACTTAAATGCATTGGAGTTTATCTAAATGCGGAAATTGCTTGGACAGGCGGATCCTCAAAAAGCAAAATAAAATCCAATCGACCTGGACCAGGAATGGAAAAGTTTCCATCCGGACAAACGGACCACCAGAACAAGCCGAACTGATTGTGATGAGAACATTGAAAGACCTGGATCAGTACAAATATAAATGGTGAGTGCATTTTTCATTTTTGTTTTCTTCTTTTTTTTGCTTGATTATTGGATCTCTTGTAAGGAACTCGTGACTCCTTCTTTCGAGACTGAAGCCCTTTCAAGTCTAGATTGTTGCTATTTTAATTTTGACAGTACCACATAAGATCAATCAATCAATCAATCAATGTTTATTTATATAGCCCTAAATCACAAGTGCCTCAAAAGGCTGCACAAACCACAACAACATCCTCGGTAGGTCCACATAAGGGCAAGGAAAAACTCACCCCAGTAGGACGTCGACCATGATGACTATGAGAAACCTTGGAGAGGACCACATATGTGGGCAACCCCCCACCCCCAATCCCCCCAGGGGACCGAAAGCAATGGATGTCGAGCGTTTTTAACATGATATTGTGAAAGTTCAATCCATAGTGACTCTAACGTAACCGTGAGAATCAAGTCCAAAGTGGATCCAATATAGTAGCGAGAGTCCCATCCAAAGTGGAGCCAGCAGGGAACCATCCCAAGCAGAGGCGGATCAGCAGCGCAGAGATGTCCCCAACCGATACACAGGCGTCGGTTCATCTTAAGTCCCGACCCTGGACGAGCGGTCCATCCTGGGTCCCGACTCTGGACAGCCAGTACTTCATCCATGGCCACCGGACATACGAAATGATCACACTTGATCATTTCGCGATATATTGCTATATTTTTTTCTGAAAGGTTTTAGTAGAGAACATTGACGATAAAGTCTGCAACTTTTGGTCGCTAATAAAAAAGCCTTCCCTGTACCGGAAGTAGCAGACGATGTGCGCGTGACGCCACGGGTTGTGGAGCTCCTCACATCTGAACATTGTTTACAATCATGGCCACCAGCAGCGAGAGCGATTCGGACCGAGAAAGCGACGATTTCCCCATTAATTTGAGCGAGGATGAAAGATTTATGGATGAGGAAAGTTAAAGTGAAGCACTAGAAGAAAAAAAAAAGGCGAGGGCAGTGGGAGCGATTCAGATGTTATTAGATACATTTACTAGGATAATTCTGGAAAATCCCTTATCTGCTTATTGTGTTACTAGTGTTTTAGTGAGATTATAAAGTCCTACCTGGGAGAGTGGCCGTGCGCAACCCCAGGGTGCCTGGTTCAATACCCACCTAGTACCAACCTCGTCACATCCGTTGTGTCCTTGAGCAAGACACTTCACCCTTGCTCCTGATGGGTGCTGGTTAGCGCCTTGCATGGCAACTCCCTCCATCAGTGTGTGAATGTGTGTGTGAATGGGTAACTGTGGAAGTAGTGTCAAAGCGCTTTGAGTACCTTGAAGGTAGAAAAGCACTATACAAGTACAACCCATCCATCCATCCATTTCCTACTGCTTATTCCCTTTCGGGGTCGCGGGGGGCGCTGGCGCCTATCTCAGCTACAATCGGGCGGAAGGCGGGGTACAAGTACAACCCATTTATTTATTATTTATACCTGAAAGACAAGTCGGAGGGCTGCGGTGACCGCCAGTGTCTCTGAGAGAAGCCAGTGGAGGAGCCAAGATCACAGCTGCCTTTTTGACAGCTGCTGCAGGAGGATGCTAACTCCGCTCAAGTCTCCGGTAAGAGCCGACTTAATATCACAATTTTCTCGGTATAGCTCGGTTGGTAGAGCGACCGTGCCAGCAACTTGAGGGTTGCAGGTTCAATACCCGCTTCTGCCTTCCTAGTCGCTGCCGTTGTGTCCTTTACCCACCTGCTCCCAGTGCCACCCACACTGGTTTAAAAATATAACTTAGATATTGGGTTTCACTATGTAAAGCGCTTTGAGTCACTAGAGAAAAGCGCTATATAAATATCATTCACTTCACTTCTCATCCAAAAACTTGCTGGTTGACATGTGGTAGAGAAACATGTTCGCTAAAGCTTCACAACAATCAAAGAAACACCGGCTGCGTTTCCATTGCTAAAGGCAGCTGCAGTTCACCGCTTTCCACCAACAGCATTCTTCTTTGACGTCTCCATTCTTAATTGAACAAATTGCAAAAGATTAAGCAACTCAGATGTCCAAAATACTGTGTAAATATGCGATAAAAACAGACTACTTCTACATGTAGCCATGAGTGGTGCTCCAACCAATAACGTCACAAGCACGTGTCAACATAAGTGTCATCATTCCCCGACGTTTTCTACAGGATACCTCGCGGGAAATTTAAAATTGCAATTTAGTAAACTAAAAAGGCCGTATTGGCATGTGTTGCAATGTTAATATTTCATCATTGATATATAAACTATCAGACTGCGTGGTCGGTAGTAGTGGGTTTCAGTAGGCCTTTAAATGTATTTTTTGGTTATTTTTCAATTCATCGCCTATCCTTCATTGTGGCGTTCCATTCTCAGCGTCTTCTTCACGTTGATCTGTCCGGGCGATGACATTATCTTCACTTCTATCAGCGCACGTGAGACAAGAAAGGACAGCCCGCAACAACTTTGCGGCTAGCCAGCGAGCTCCCGTAGGATGGATTTTTATCTCCACCGGGCTTTAATAACCTAATTTCAAGCAGACTTTAATTCAAACGTCTTTCAATTACTGTGACGGCGTTCGGTGCGCGTGGAAAGAATGCAACACCTACCAGTCGTCTTCGTCCCTCGACATGTTGCAGAGACGTTCATGAATAACCTTAATGGTTGACAGAATGAATCCAATTCGTCTGGCAGCCACTGGAAATGGAGAAAATCCATTCTAATTCTATTTGCATGTGCCTCTCCCGTCGATAGATGATCTTTGACTGGTTTTTGCAGTCGTTACCTAAACACAGCAGTGTTGATATTTACCAGGATTAATTGCGCACAGTTCTGGGAATCCTGTGTTAAGGTACAAACCCTGTTTCCAAATGAGTTGGGAAATTGTGTTAGATGTAAATATAAACGGAATACAATGATTTGCAAATCCTTTTCAACCCATATTTAATTGAATGCACTACAAAGACAAGATATTTTAAGTTCAAACTCATAAACTTTATTTTTTTTGCAAATAATAATTAACTTAGAATTTCATGGCTGCAACACGGGCCAAAGTAGTTGGGAAAGGGCATGTTCACCACCGTGTTACATCACCTTTTCTTTTAACAATACTCAATAAAGGTTTGGGAACCGAGGAAACTAATTGTTGAAGTTTTGAAAGTGGAATTCTTTCCCATTCTTGTTTTATGTAGAGCTTCAGTCGTTCAACAGTCTGGGGTCTCCGCTATCGTATTTTACGCTTCATAATGCGGCACACATTTTCGATAGAAGACAGGTCTGGACTGCAGGGGACTAGGAAAGTACCCGCACTCTTTTTTTACGAAGCCACGCTGTTGAAACACGAGCTGAATGAGCCTTGGCATTGTATTGCTGAAATAAGCAGGGGCGTCCATGAAAAAGACGGCACTTAGATGGCAGCATATGTTGTTCCAAAACCTTTCAGCATTAATGGTGCCTTCACAGATGTGTAAGTTACCCATGCTTTGGGCACTAATGCACCCCCATACCATCACAGATGCTGGCTTTTGAACTTTGCGTCGATAACAGTCTGGATGGTTCGCTTCCCCTTTGGTCCGGATGACACGATGTTGAATATTTCCAAAAACAATTTGAATTGTGGACTCGTCAGACCACAGAACACTTTTCCACTTTGCATGAGCCCATCTTAGATGATCTCGGGCCCAGAGAAGCCGGCGGCGTTTCTGGATGTTGTTGATAAATGGTTTTCGCTTTGCATAGTAGAGCTTTGACTTGCACTTACAGATGTAGCGACAAACTGTATTTAGTGACAGTGGTTTTCTGAAGTGTTCCTGAGCCCATGTGGTGATGATATCCTTTAGAGATTGATGTCGGTTTTTGATACAGTGCCGTCGGAGGGATCGAAGGTCCCGGTCATCCAATGCCACGAATATCAGTTGAAAATTATTAGCAAATCATTGTATTCCGTTTATATTTACATCTAAAACAATTTCCCAAATCTTATGGAAACGGGGTTTGTATTAATAAAGGGTGTTTTGTGTGTCTGTCCATGTGTGTGTGTGTGTATTGAGTGAACGAGCTGTTTGGTACGCAGCAGCAGCATTGTGTGTATTAAATTAAATCCACACAGAGGCAAGTCAATCTCTGGAGGGTTGACCTCTGTGCATGAATATTAATGTGTGGGCTTTGTAATAAACAGCTCCTTTTATAAGCTGGCACTGTTGCTGCATTCCTATCAGGAAACACCTCCCACCGTCACTCCACGGGAAAATGACTGGACGCTTTTAAACGGAATCGATCGAAAGGCGAGCGCGGGTGTGCGGGTGAACAACGCCCGAGGTGGAAGGGCGTCCTCGGGCAAAGTTGAGCACTGTTTCTCTCCGAAAAGCACCAAAAAAAATTCCCTTACATCTAAAGTGCGAGGTATTTAACGGAGCATAGATGTTAGATTTCTACTCAATACCATTATAAGCTGGTATCAGCAGTGTCAGGACTCGGACTTTGACTTGGATTGTTTCTCCGATGCAAAGGAAAATTGGCACGAGCGACACGTGAATGTAGGTACATTTTAATTTATTTAATTTATTTATTTCTAGGTCTATTATTTTTATTAAATCATGTTTTCTCACTCCATGCCTGCCTCCATCTCTGCATCTTGGGGTTCGTCAACAACTAACTCCGACACTTTGTGTTCTTTGATGTTTTCCCTCTTACACACATGCTTATGTGTGCTATGGCTATGAGGTTTTCTTGAGTTGTCTTTCTTGGTTGCTTTGTTGGGTATGCTCCTGTCTTTGGGCACCACAGTGTATTTTTTTTTTCATGTTTTGTATTCTTTTTTTTCTTTTTTTTTTTTTTGTAGCTTTACCGCGAACCCGAAAGGAACAAGCGGTAGAAAATGGATGGATGCAGAAATGGCTGGTTGCATCCGCTGTGCTCTTTTAATGTCTTTAACGTCCTTTGTGTTCTTTGATGTAACGTGTGGAGTTCCCCAGGGTTCGGTCCTTGGCCCTGCACTCTTCAGCATCTACATGCTGCCGCTAGGTGACATCATACGCAAATACGGTATTAGCTTTCACTGTTATGCTGATGACACCCAACTCTACATGCCCCTAAAACTGACCAACACGCCGGATTGTAGTCAGCTGGAGGCGTGTCTTAATGAAATTAAACAATGGATGTCCGCTAACTTTTTGCAACTCAACGCCAAAAAAACGGAAATGCTGATTATCGGTCCTGCTAGACACCGAACTCTATTTAATAATACAACTCTAACATTTGACAACCAAACAATTAAACAAGGCGACACGGTAAAGAATCTGGGTGTTATCTTCGACCCAACTCTCTCCTTTGAGGCACACATTAAAAGCGTTACTAAAACGGCCTTCTTTCATCTCCGTAATATCGCTAAAATTCGCTCCATTCTGTCCACTAAAGACGCTGAGATCATTATCCATGCGTTTGTTACGTCTCGTCTCGATTACTGTAACGTATTATTTTCGGGTCTCCCCATGTCTAGCATTAAAAGATTACAGTTGGTACAAAATGCGGCTGCTAGACTTTTGACAAGAACAAGAAAGTTTGATCACATTACGCCTGTACTGGCTCACCTGCACTGGCTTCCTGTGCACTTAAGATGTGACTTTAAGGTTTTACTACTTACGTATAAAATACTACACGGTCTAGCTCCATCCTATCTTGCCGATTGTATTGTACCGTATGTCCCGGCAAGAAATCTGCGTTCAAAGGACTCCGGCTTGTTAGTGATTCCCAAAGCCCAAAAAAAGTCTGCGGGCTATAGAGCATTTTCCGTTCGGGCTCCAGTACTCTGGAATGCCCTCCCGGTAACAGTTCGCGATGCCACCTCAGTAGAAGCATTTAAGTCTCACCTTAAAACTCATTTGTATACTCTAGCCTTTAAATAGACTCCCTTTTTAGACCAGTTGATCTGCCGTTTCTTTTCTTTTTCTTCCATGTCCCACTCTCCCGTGTGGAGAGGGTCCGGTCCGATCCGGTGGCCATGTACTGCTCGCCTGTGTATCGGCTGGGGACATCTCTGCGCTGCTGGTCCGCCTACGCTTGGGATGGTTTCCTGCTGGCTCCGCTGTGAACGGGACTCTCGCTGCTGTGTCTTGGATCCTCTTTGGACTGGACTCTCGCGACTGTGTTGTATCCATTGTGGATTGAACTTTCACAGTATCATGTTAGATCCGCTCGACATCCATTGCTTTCCTCCTCTCTAAGGTTCTCATAGTCATCATTGTCACCGACGTCCCACTGGGTCATTATTGTCACCAATGTCCCACTGGGTGTGAGTTTTCCTTGCCCTTATGTGGGCCTACCGAGGATGTCGTGGTGGTTTGTGCAGCCCTTTGAGACACTAGTGATTTAGGGCTATATAAGTAAACATTGATTGATTGATTGAATGTTTCCCTCTTACACACATGTTTATGTGTGCTATGGCTATGAGGTTTTTTCCCCTAGGCCTCAATCTGGACCCCCTTAGACTGACTTTTTTTTCTTCTCTTAAATCTTAATATCCCTTCGAGGATAAAGTATTTCTGATTCTGTTTCTGATTGATATTTTTTTATATAACTTTAGAGGTTCCTTGCTTTTTTTTTCCAGTAGCCTAATTACGTGCACGGTTGCAACGCTGTCCTCTCCCAGCAAAAGAATCAGTGGCGAAGAAGCCATAAATGACCCTTTGTTGGATTCTCCGGCCTGCCCTCCACCTGTCACTGTCACCAATTAAAAAGGTGGGATTAGTCACCACGAGCAAGACTCTCCATTTTAATGATGTCCGAGTCCCTCGAGGCCACGAAGGGGACGAGATCCAATTAGTGAATGGAGGGCTGTGACGTCACACGGGCTTCTTCTTCAAAAACGTGGGCATGGAGCGTTCACCGTCCTTTCCCTGCTCTCCTGTACCCATGCTTGAGAGGCTGTTATTATCGCTCTGAAGCATGACATATGTTTTGCAGCCTTCGTGAAGTGCTAGTGTTCCGATAACACCCCATCATTTTCTACTCCACTTGTTGACTAGTGTATGTTTGCAATACCGGAATAATTCCCAAATACATGTTCCCATAAGAAATAAACAGGGGAGTTTTGATACAACTCTTTTACTTCCGATACAATACCGATATTGCAGCTTTGAGCATTGGCCGATGCCGATATCAATCCAGTAAAACACAGGTGTCAACTGCAGGTGGAACTCTGGGCTTTTGTGTTCAAATATCTAATTCGTAAAATAAGATGTCATAAATGTTCATATAAAATTAATATTGCAGAAGCTTGCTGAAAAAAAAAATGTGAGCCAACATGGACAAATAGAACAGACAAGCCATTGTAAAGTCTCCTCACGGAGAAACAAATATCCAAATCTACGATTTGACTCCCTCGAATGGCCTTGATGCACCAACAGGAGCGGTCTGTGCTGTAAACATCCCCTGAGGAGTCTCAAATATGGACGCTTTTGACCTCCCTCTCTCACTTCTATATGACACCTGGATGTCAAACTTTGCTTGCATTGCATGCACCACTACACCCAAAGACAATGGGCATGTACACAAACACACTCCCCACCCCCACCCCACGCCTTCACCACCGCTTGATTCTTCTTCGGGGTGATGGACGGCTGAGTGGCGCTTTATAGCAGTAGGCCGGCCTCCAGGGCCCCAATTACCCCCGGCCCCCTCTGTTGGGAGTTGTTGTGATTATATGTAACATGTTTATGTGTGCTATGGCAAATGAGTTTTTTTTCCCATTGGACTCAGTTTGGACCCTCTCGCGAGGATCCAGCCTTTGGCTGATATATTTTACTCTTCTAAACTTTCCCAATATCACCTTTTTCTCACCTTTTTTAAGGAGCGTCGGAAGTGGCTGATCCGTTAGCGGTCCTGTTCTTGTCTCCCTGTAACGTATGTCTGCTTTTAGTGGGACTGTACCAAAATTGTAATTTCAGTTCTTAAAGGTCTTGTACATTTTAAAGAATGGACAATAATAAAGCATCCTGAATCCTGATAAAAATTAACATAACCGGAAATGTTAAATAGTAAGGTTCAAATTAAGGATTTCTAAGACTCGCTATCAAAAATATGAAATGGTTTGTTCCATTTCAAATCTATATACCGTATTTACCGGACCATAGGGCGCACCGGATTATAAGGTGCACTGCTGATGAATGGTCTATGTTTTATCTTTATTCATATATAAGACGCACCGGATTATAGGGCGCATTAAAGGAGTCATATTATTATTTTTTTTTTTCTAAATGTAAAATACTTCCTTGTGGTCTACATCACATGTAATGGTGGTTCTTTGGTCAAAATGTTGCATAGATGATGTTTTACAGATCATTTTCAAACCGCTTTCTGACAGTCGCTTCAGGATGCGCCGCTTTTTGGGCGGTCTTATTTACGTGGCTTACCTTCGGCGGTGTCTTCTCCCCGTCATCTTTGTTGTAGCGGTGTAGCGTGCAAGGACGAGAGTGGTAGAAGTGTCAAAAGATGGAGCTAACTGTTTTAATAAAATTCAGACTTTACTTCAATCAATACCAGGGCAGCATCTCCTCATCCGGAAACAACAACACCGGAAATGTGTCCCGTGAAAAAATGTTCGACCGTAACACTAATACCTAAAGTTCCATGGGTGAATAATGTAAACTCACTACACTGGTATGTTTTACCCTTTCATGGCAAGTTTACTGACAGATATAAGTAAGAACTTTACACTATTTTATATGAAAAATGGCAACAGCGGAGGATGAATGTCCCATAATAAGTAGATGGAGAAAAAGCAGAAGCTTATCGACTACGGTGTTGGTGCGGACGACAAAGGCAGATGTGCGCAATTTTTCAGGGTATATGCGGATCCCGGATACAGGTCAGCAGGTACCAGAAGGTATGAAAAGTTGCTTTTGCAAAATATTGCTAAACAAAACGCCAGATAATATCCTAACTTGTACACACACCATAATAATAATCATATGTTTAATGCGCCGACAATCCTTCAATTATTAATAGCTTACCAAAGTTGTACTAAAACATTTTGATAGATTTTTGAGCACCGTGTGTAATTTTCTATATTTTCAATGGAACATATTAAATGTTGGTGTTGTTTACTTGAGACATATTGCCATCATATTGCAGTCTACCCTTTCTCTTATGTTTGACTGCCGTCTACTGGTCACACTTATCATTACACTATGTACCAAATAAAAAAGCTTTGAGGTGGGTAAGCACAACCAAACGTATTCTTTATATTAGGAGCATCAGGTAACAAGGCGCCCTGTTGAGTTTTGAGAAAGAAAAAAAAAGATTTTAAGTGTGCCTAATAGTCTGGAAAATACGATACTCTCTCGCCATGTGGTTTGCGTAGGCAAGGACCTCTTTCTCCTCCCCCTGGGTATCCTCCCACCGACCCTGACCTCTCAAAAGTTCTAGCTTTGCGTCTGCGGCGATGCGGACCGCAGAGCTGTGATTAATCAGCTTTTACTAAGGAGAGTTCCTGAGCACATGAGAGCAGACTTCGTGCTTAAAATGCACCGATTATTGTGCGCGATAAATAAAAATGTATACCGAGTATTTGTAACATTGACCGTGAAGATTCCGGGCTAATGATACTGCTATCTGTATGTTTTGTTCCAGCTGACCGACGTAATTATGACACGTTGTCACATTTAGTTCAGCTGCCGCTGCTTCACATTGCAACCAGATTGGAATAACGACAAATAAGGAGGCAACACCACACAAAAGTCTGTAACACAATAATATTTATATTCAAAGACACGCACACTGTGTCAGTTTGAAGTGAACACACTAGAGATGTCAGATAATCGATTTTTTGCCGATATCCGATATTGTCCGACACTTAGATACCGATTCCGATATCAACCGATACCGATATATACAGTCGTAGAATTAACACAATATTATGCCTAATTTTGCTGTGATGCCCCGCTGGATGCATTAAACAATGTAACAAGGTTTTCCAAATTAAATCAACTCAAGTTATGGAAAAAAAATGCCAACATGGCACTGCCATTATTTATCATTGAAGTCAAAAGTGCATTATTTTTTTTAACATGCCTCAAAACAGCAGCTTGGAATTTGAGGAGGTTGAGGTAGGGGGGTAGGGATTACCATGGGGGGTTATATTGTACCGTCCCGGAAGAGTTAGTGCTGCAAGGTGTTCTGGGTATTTGTTCTGTTGTGTTTATGTTGTGTTACGGTGCTGATGTTCTCCTAAAATATATTTGTCATTCTTGTTTGGGTGTGGGTTCACAGTGTGGCGCATATTTGTAACAGTGTTAAAGTTGTTTATAAGGCCACCCTTAGTGTGACCTGTATGGCTGTTGACCAAGTATGGCTTGTATTCAGTTGTGTGTGTGAAAAGCCGTAGATATTATGTGACTGTGCCGGCACACAAAGGCAGTGCCTTTAAGGTTTGTTGGCGCTCTGTACTTCTCTCTACGCCCGTGTACCACTCCGTACAGCGACGTTTTAAAAAGTCATACATTTTACTTTTTGAAACCAATACCGATAATTTCCGATATTACATTTTAAAACATTTATCGGCCGATAATATCGGACTGCCGATATTATCTCAACACCCAGTGGGACGCCAGTGACAATGATGACTATGAGAAACCTTGGAGAGGACAGTCTCTGTTTTGTCTGGTCCCGGTACCCAATGTTCGGCCTTGGCAGTCAGCATGCCGAGTCCTGGTGCCATCACCCAGTCCCTGCTTTGTCTGGTCCCGGAACCCAATGTTCATCCTAGTAGTCAGCAGGCCGAGTACTGGTGCCATCACCCAGTCTCTGCTTTGTCTGGTCCCGGGACCCAATGTTCGTCCTAGTAGTCAGCAGGCCGAGTACTGGTGCCATCACCCACTCTCTGCTTTGTCTGGTCCCGGAACCCAATGTTCGGCCTTGGCAGTCAGCAGGCCGAGTACTGGAGCCATCACCCACTCACTGCTTTGTCTGGTCCCAGAACCCAATGTTCGCCCTAGTAGTCAGCAGGCCGAGTACTGGTGCCATCACCTAGTCTCTGCTTTGTCTGGTCCCGGAACCCAATATTCGCCCTAGTAGTCAGCAGGCCGAGTACTGGTGCCATCACCCACTCTCTGCTTCTTTCTGGTCCCGGAACCCAATGTCCGCCCTAGTAGTCAGCAGGCCGAGTACTGGTGCCATCACCTAGTCTCTACTTTGTCTGGTCCCAGAACCCAATGTCCGCCCTAGTAGTCAGCAGGCCGAGTACTGGTGCCATCACCTAGTCTCTACTTTGTCTGGTCCCGGAACCCAATGTTCGCCCTAGTAGTCAGCAGGCCGAGTACTGGTGCCATCACCCACTCTCTGCTTTGTCTGGTCCCAGAACCCAATGTCCGCCCTAGTAGTCAGCAGGCCGAGTACTGGTGCCATCACCTAGTCTCTACTTTGTCTGGTCCCGGAACCCAATGTTCGCCCTAGTAGTCAGCAGGCCGAGTACTGGTGCCATCACCCACTCTCTGCTTTGTCTTGTCCCAGAACCCAATGTTCGCCCTAGTAGTCAGCAGGCCGAGTACTGGTGCCATCACCCACTCTCTGCTTTGTCTTGTCCCAGAACCCAATGTTCGTCCTAGTAGTCAGCAGGCCGAGTACTGGTGCCATCACCTAGTCTCTACTTTGTCTGGTCCCGGAACCCAATGTTCGCCCTAGTAGTCAGCAGGCCGAGTACTGGTGCCATCACCCACTCTCTGCTTTGTCTGGTCCCAGAACCCAATGTCCGCCCTAGTAGTCAGCAGGCCGAGTACTGGTGCCATCACCTAGTCTCTACTTTGTCTGGTCCCGGAACCCAATGTTCGCCCTAGTAGTCAGCAGGCCGAGTACTGGTGCCATCACCCACTCTCTGCTTTGTCTTGTCCCAGAACCCAATGTTCGCCCTAGTAGTCAGCAGGCCGAGTACTGGTGCCATCACCCACTCTCTGCTTTGTCTTGTCCCAGAACCCAATGTTCGTCCTAGTAGTCAGCAGGCCGAGTACTGGTGCCATCACCCACTCTCTGCTTTGTCTTGTCCCAGAACCCTATGTTCGCCCTAGTAGTCAGCAGGCCGAGTACTGGTGCCATCACCCACTCTCTGCTTTGTCTGGTCCTGGAACCCAATGTTCGGCCTTGGCAGTCAGCAGGCCGAGTTCTGGTGCCATCACCCACTCTCTGCTTTGTCTGGTCCCGGTACCCAATGTTCGTCCTAGTAGTCAGCAGGCCGAGTACTGGTGCCATCACCCACTCTCTGCTTTGTCTTGTCCCAGAACCCAATGTTCGCCCTAGTAGTCAGCAGGCCGAGTACCGGTGCCATCACCCAGTCTCTGCTTTGTCTGGTCCCGGAACCCAATGTTCGTCCTAGTAGTTAGCAGGCCGAGTACTGGTGCCATCACCCACTCTCTGCTTTGTCTTGTCCCAGAACCCAATGTTCGCCCTAGTAGTCAGCAGGCCGAGTACTGGTGCCATCACCCACTCTCTGCTTTGTCTGGTCCCGGAACCCAATGTTCGGCCTTGGCAGTCAGCAGGCCGAGTTCTGGTGCCATCACCCACTCTCTGCTTTGTCTGGTCCCGGTACCCAATGTTCGTCCTAGTAGTCAGCAGGCCGAGTACTAGTGCCATCACCCACTCTCTGCTTTGTCTGGTCCCGGAACCCAATGTTCGGCTTTGGCAGTCAGCAGGCCGAGTACTGGTGCCATCACCCACTCTCTGCTTTGTCTTGTCCCAGAACCCAATGTTCGCCCTAGTATTCAACAGGCCGAGTACTGGTGCCATCACCCACTCTCTGCTTCTTTCTGGTCCCGGAACCCAATGTTCGGCCTTGGCAGTCAGCAGGCCGAGTACTGGTGCCATCACCCACTCTCTGCTTTGTCTTGTCCCAGAACCCAATGTTCGCCCTAGTAGTCAGCAGGCCGAGTACTGGTGCCATCACCTTGTTTCTGCTTTGTCTGGTCCCGGAACCCAATGTTCGCCCTAGTAGTCAGCAGGCCGAGTACTGGTGCCATCACCCACTCTCTGCTTTGTCTTGTCCCAGAACCCAATGTTCGTCCTAGTAGTTAGCAGGCCGAGTACTGGTGCCATCACCCAGTCTCTGCTTCTTTCTGGTCCCGGAACCCAAAGTCCACCCTAGTAGTCAGCAGGCCGAGTACCGGTGCCATCACCCAGTCTCTGCTTTGTCTGGTCCCGGAACCCAATGTTCGGCCTTGGCAGTCAGCAGGCCGAGTACTGGTGCCATCACCCACTCTCTGCTTTGTCTTGTCCCAGAACCCAATGTTCGCCCTAGTAGTCAGCAGGCCGAGTACTGGTGCCATCACCTAGTCTCTGCTTTGTCTGGTCCCGGAACCCAATATTCGCCCTAGTAGTCAGCAGGCCGAGTACTGGTGCCATCACCCACTCTCTGCTTCTTTCTGGTCCCGGAACCCAATGTCCGCCCTAGTAGTCAGCAGGCCGAGTACTGGTGCCATCACCTAGTCTCTACTTTGTCTGGTCCCAGAACCCAATGTCCGCCCTAGTAGTCAGCAGGCCGAGTACTGGTGCCATCACCTAGTCTCTACTTTGTCTGGTCCCGGAACCCAATGTTCGCCCTAGTAGTCAGCAGGCCGAGTACTGGTGCCATCACCCACTCTCTGCTTTGTCTTGTCCCAGAACCCAATGTTCGCCCTAGTAGTCAGCAGGCCGAGTACTGGTGCCATCACCCAGTCTCTGCTTTGTCTTGTCCCAGAACCCAATGTTCATCCTAGTAGTCAGCAGGCCGAGTACTGGTGCCATCACCCACTCTCTGCTTTGTCTTGTCCCAGAACCCAATGTTCGCCCTAGTAGTCAGCAGGCCGAGTACCGGTGCCATCACCCAGTCTCTGCTTTGTCTGGTCCCGGAACCCAATGTTCGTCCTAGTAGTTAGCAGGCCGAGTACTGGTGCCATCACCCACTCTCTGCTTTGTCTTGTCCCAGAACCCAATGTTCGCCCTAGTAGTCAGCAGGCCGAGTACTGGTGCCATCACCCACTCTCTGCTTTGTCTGGTCCCGGAACCCAATGTTCGGCCTTGGCAGTCAGCAGGCCGAGTTCTGGTGCCATCACCCACTCTCTGCTTTTGACTGGTCCCGGTACCCAATGTTCGTCCTAGTAGTCAGCAGGCCGAGTACTAGTGCCATCACCCACTCTCTGCTTTGTCTGGTCCCGGAACCCAATGTTCGCCCTAGTAGTCAGCAGGCCGAGTACTGGTGCCATCACCCACTCTCTGCTTTGTCTTGTCCCAGAACCCAATGTTCGCCCTAGTATTCAACAGGCCGAGTACTGGTGCCATCACCCACTCTCTGTTTCTTTCTGGTCCCGGAACCCAATGTTCGGCCTTGGCAGTCAGCAGGCCGAGTACTGGTGCCATCACCCACTCTCTGCTTTGTCTTGTCCCAGAACCCAATGTTCGCCCTAGTAGTCAGCAGGCCGAGTACTGGTGCCATCACCTTGTTTCTGCTTTGTCTGGTCCCGGAACCCAATGTTCGTCCTAGTAGTTAGCAGGCCGAGTACTGGTGCCATCACCCACTCTCTGCTTTGTCTTGTCCCAGAACCCAATGTTCGCCCTAGTAGTCAGCAGGCCGAGTACTGGTGCCATCACCCACTCTCTGCTTTGTCTGGTCCCGGAACCCAATGTTCGGCCTTGGCAGTCAGCAGGCCGAGTACTGGTGCCATCACCCACTCTCTGCTTTGCCTTGTCCCAGAACCCAATGTTTGCCCTAGTAGTCAGCAGGCCGAGTACTGGTGCCATCACCTAGTCTCTGCTTTGTCTGGTCCCGGAACCCAATATTCGCCCTAGTAGTCAGCAGGCCGAGTACTGGTGCCATCACCCACTCTCTGCTTCTTTCTGGTCCCGGAACCCAATGTCCGTCCTAGTAGTCAGCAGGCCGAGTACTGGTGCCATCACCTAGTCTCTACTTTGTCTGGTCCCGGAACCCAATGTTCGCCCTAGTAGTCAGCAGGCCGAGTACTGGTGCCATCACCCACTCTCTGCTTTGTCTGGTCCCGGAACCCAATGTTCGGCCTTGGCAGTCAGCAGGCCGAGTACTGGTGCCATCACCCACTCTCTGCTTTGCCTTGTCCCAGAACCCAATGTTTGCCCTAGTAGTCAGCAGGCCGAGTACTGGTGCCATCACCTAGTCTCTGCTTTGTCTGGTCCCGGAACCCAATATTCGCCCTAGTAGTCAGCAGGCCGAGTACTGGTGCCATCACCCACTCTCTGCTTCTTTCTGGTCCCGGAACCCAATGTCCGTCCTAGTAGTCAGCAGGCCGAGTACTGGTGCCATCACCTAGTCTCTACTTTGTCTGGTCCCGGAACCCAATGTTCGCCCTAGTAGTCAGCAGGCCGAGTACTGGTGCCATCACCTAGTCTCTACTTTGTCTGGTCCCGGAACCCAATGTTCGTCCCAGTAGTCAGCAGGCCGAGTACTCTCACAATCTCTTGGATTGCTACCTCTGCACAAATACGGAAATACGACTTCAGCACAAATTGACCATACTTTATAGTAACGGCCCTTAAGCATAAAGTTATGATGATAATATATACATAATTATTCTAACACCCTTGGCAAAGGCCTAGTACCTGACTGCCCCCTAGCCAGGGATACGGTGAGGACCTCAATGGCGGAGCAGGTAAATTTTAGAACTACCACTACGACTACGCTGCAGCAGAAAATGGTCCCCAGTCGTCTTGGACTCCATGCCACTGGACCCTGACCCGATTCTGGCAAGGATCATGTGGTGACTGTCAGTGCACCAGTCACTAAATCACGCACAGGCATCCTCCATAAAGGGATACACCCCTACCAGGAGGATCGTCATACTAGTTATAGTGACCGCCGATTTCAGGCTTAACTTAAAAGTCTTCACTCAACACATACGTCATAATGCCATCAAAGTTCACTTTAAAGCATTCACACTAGTATTACAGAACAAGTAAAGCTCATAGAAGAAAGTTAAAAATAGGAAAAGACCAAAGTTTTAATCAGAGGTCCTAAAACGCCAGGGAGAGATACTTTTACCAAAAACTACAGTCACTGTCTTTAAATCCATCTTCACAAGTGAAGAACTTGGGCTTAATTCTTTTACTTGGAGTTTGTTTTTTAACTCACACATTTAATACATCTCTAAAATAGAGTTTTATCATCCCCAAAATATAGCTGGAGTCCGCCCCATTCTATCTCAGGCCAACACGGAGACGCTAATGCAAGCTTTTATTACCAGTAGAATGGACTACTGCAATGTCGAGCTTTCCGGGCTCTCTATAAAGAGTGGAAAACCACTGCAACAAAACTCAGCCACTCTTGTGCTTACCAGGACCAGAAGGCTGTTTTTTGAAATCACTGCATTGGATCCTCAGTGTTCCGGAATTCATTTTCAGGTTATGTTTTGACACTGCTTTTATTAAATGAGCCCTCGCGGTCCTATGGTCCTACAGGGAGAGGCGTTATTCTATTATTTTGGTACCTTGGTTTTTAAGAAATATGGTTGTGGAGGGGGGTGTGGCCTGTGGGCCTGCAGCGAAGCGGGGTGTGCCAGGGACGGCTTCGAAATCAGCAACAGGTGCGTAGATTGGCCACCTGGGCCTGATTATCTAATCACCTGTCGCTATGTTAAAAGGCAGCAGCCGGGAGCAGAGAGGTGTTGGAGTGGGAGTTGGAGCTGAAGGAAAGTCAAAGACAATTGCCGAAAATCCACTGTAGACAAGTGGAGCCGACGGGCCGACGGCGGGGCAGGACACGCTTTGGCCCTGCTCAAGATGGCGGCCGGGAGGCGGCGAATGCGGCAGAATGGAGAGTCGGGGCGTACCGGGAGCGACGCTGCTGCAATCTAAATCAGGTGCGTGGCACACACACCGGCACACAATTAATGCATCTCCTCCTGCTGTATAAAAGGGGAGAAGGAGGAGCAATCAGGGAGGAAGGTGTTGGAGAGATGAAAGGAGAGATCGAGGAGTGGAAGCAGAAGGAGAGCAAGAAGCAAGCAGGAGGAAAGGAGCTGAAAAGCGACCGGACCAAAAGACAAGCTTATTATTGAAAAATTAAAAGACTCAAACCTGCTCAAAAGCGATGTCCCTCCTGTCACATTTGCAAATGTGACAGTCTTACGACGTTATCGTGTGGGTTGCGTGGACCACTCAGGAAGGACATCGCTTTTGAGCAGGTTTGACTCTTTTATTCTTTCAATAATAAGCTTGTCTTTCGGTCCGGTCGCTTTTCAGCTCCTTTCCTCCTGCTCGCTTCTCGCTCTCCTTCAGTCGTCCGCGTCGTCGTGCGCTCTTCTGCTTCCACTCCTCGATCTCTCCTTCCGTCTCTCCAACACCTTCCTCCCTGATTGCTCCTCCTTCTCCCCTTTTATACAGCAGGAGGAGATGCATTAATTGTGTGCGGGTGTGTGTGCCACGCACCTGATTTAGATTGCAGCGGCTTCGCTCCCCGTACGCCCCGCCTCTTCGTTTCGCCGCATTCTCCGCCTCCTGGCCGCCATCTTGAGCAGGGCCAAAGCGTGTCCTGCCCCGCCGTCAGCCCGTCGGCTCCGCCTCTCCACAGCCACAAAAAGATGATATTTGGAAAAATAAAACGTCATTGTGAGTCTGAACTGGAATATCATGTCAATGCCTGGTGGACCGAAGAACCCACTGGAAGCCAACCTTCACAATGGTATACCCAAAACACATTTTATAGAGAAAAATAATATTTTGGACACCACATCGTGCTTTGCTTCGAGTTCTTTCTTGGATGCAGTAGTGGTCGAACACTTTATTACTTGACCAGCGCATGGCAACTGCTGAATAAATCCCGTTTAAAGAACAATGGATAAATGGGTGAGAGCAGGAACTTGGCTTCACGCTGACACCAAGGAAGTCGAGTCGACAACCGGCAGTTGTCCTGACAGACCTTGACTATGTGGATGACATCAGTCTGGTCTCCAACAACGTGGAACAAGCACAAGAACTACTACACAGGGTAGAGCTACAGTCCGCCGAGGTTGGCCTTAGGCTAAATGCCAAGAAAACTGAGGTCATGACCTACAAAGTTCCACCAGAACATCAACCTCTGGTAACAGCAGGAGCCACTGTGCTGAAAGAAGTTGAGGACTTCAAATACCTGGGCGCATGGGTCAACTCAACTGAGCAAGATCTAAAAGTGAGGAAGGCACTTGCATGGAGGGCCTTGATACGGCATGACCAGTGTATGGAACCCCAACCTCCCCCGCCAAATCAAACTCAGCTTCTTCTACGCGACAGTTGAGTCCGTTCTCCATTATGGCAGCGAATGCTGGACCCTGAAGCCAACCCTGGAGAAGTCTCTAGAACAGGGGTGCCCATTACGTCGATCGCGATCGACTGGTCGATCTCGGAGGGTGTGTCAGTCGATCTCAAGCCAGGCATTAAAAAATAGACATAAAAATGAGCAATCATCAATCATACCAAGACTTCACTTTCGTCAGTTGTTTGACATTCTCGGCACCCGAGGATCTTGTGAGATGACGCTGGCTGCTGCGAGCTCATATTTAAGAAAAAAATCACTAACAGGGCGGACGCAGAGAAACACATTTTATTTCTAGAGACTCCGTACCTACTGTCAAAACTCTAAAGACCAACTGCACAGTTCCTGTCTTCACCATAAAAGACCTGTTTCATCCTGCCTGTGCTAACAAAATAAGAGTCTCAGAAAGCTAGCGTGCACAAGCTAGCAAGCTACGGAGTTTGATGCCAATGTATTTCTCCCCCGCCCTCAGCGACCGCTTTCTCACTTGCTTGCCCACCCGCACAGTCACTGACGTCACTCACCTGCTGGCAGACATTAAAGGGCCACACACATGTGCTACTCTCATAACAAAGTGTTTAAAAACGAGTATGCAAGTTGGACAAATGAGATGCCAAATCCAACCACTTTCATGTGGTATTGGACAGAAAGGAGGACTTTTTTTTTTCCTCCGTTTGAAAATGCGGACGTTATCAGCACCACTGTCTAATTCCAGTCAATGCAAGTCATCAGAATCAAATACACCAACTTATATTCTTGTCTTCATGAAAGAAAGGAATCTATGTGTGTTAAAGTGAAGTGAAGTGAAGTGAATTATATTTATATAGCGCTTTTCTCTAGTGACTCAAAGCGCTTTACATAGTGAAACCCAATATCTAAGTTACATTTAAACCAATGTGGGTGGCACTGGGAGCAGGTGGGTAAAGTGTCTTGCCCAAGGACACAACGGCAGTGACTAGGATGGCAGAAGCGGGAATCGAACCTGCAACCCTCAAGTTGCTGACACGGCCGCTCTATCAACCCCATGCTTGTATTTTCATTAAACACCATTAACTTGTTAACAAAAATGTCTCTTTCATAAATAAATAAATATAAATTATAAATAGGAATGAGGTAGATCTCCTCGACTTGGTCAATTGAAAAGTAGCTCGCCTGCAGAAAAAGTGTGAGCGCCCCTGCTCTGGATGGTTGCTACACCAGGATGCTGCGTACAGTGCATAATATCAACAACAGTGCGCACGTAACCAACAGAATCCTCTACAAGGGAATACCAAGGGTGAGCGAGAAGATCAATTAGTCAATCAATGTTTATTTATATAGCCATAAATCACAAATGTCTCAAAGGACTGTACAAACCATTACGACTACGACATCCTCGGAAGAACCCACATAAGGGCAAGGAAAACTCACACCCAGTGGGACGCCAGTGACAATGATGACTATGAGAAACCTTGGAGAGGACCTCAAATGCCCCCCTAGGGGACCGAAAGCAATGGATGGCGAGCGGGTCTAACATGATACTGTGAAAGTTCAATCCATAGTGGCTCCAACACAGCCGCGAGCGTTCAGTTCAAAGCGGATCCAAGACAGCAGCGAGGGTCCCGTCCACAGGAAACCATCCCAAGCGGAGGCGGGTCAGCAGCGTAGAGATGTCCCTAACCGATACACAGGCGAGCGGTCCATCCTGGGTCCCGACGAGCGGTCCATCCTGGGTCTCGACTCTGGACAGCCAGTATTTCATCCATTGTCATCGGACCGGACCCCCTCCACAAGGGAGGGGGGGACAGAGGAGAAAAAGAAAAGAAGCGGCAGATCAACTGGTCTAAAAAGGAGGTCTATTTAAAGGCTAGAGTATACAAATGAGTTTTAAGGCGAGACTTAAATGCTTCTAATGTAAGGAGAATGAAACTAGCAGGACACTGCCAAAGGCATCAGGAGCTGCCAGCCAGCAAATTGGTGCCGTGGGAACCAACACATGGGCATCGGTCAAGAGGACGTCCAACACTAACATACGTGGACGGTGGGAGGCGGGGCCTGCTGGCGATGGCATGCACAGGAGCCGGCTGGAAGCAAGATGGCAGGTGAGTGGATACCTCAGCTGGAACGAGTTATCTAATCAGCTGTCTCTATTTAGCAGCGTTGGTGACTGCAGGGCGGGGCTGAAATGCCAGAAGGACCCAGGAGGTGCTGAGGACGCCAGAAGGGTTGTGGGAGGACTGAGCGAGTTAAAAACTTTGGGAGTGAACGAACTAAGACTGAAAAGACTTGGGGAGTGAACGAAGAAGATGAACTGTTGTGAAAATTAAAAATGAAAAGAAAATCCTTTAGGGAACAAACAAAAGAAGAAATCTTGTGTGTAAAAAGATTAAAAAGAATCGTCAACTTGAACTCCTGCTGTGATCCTTCGGTCCTGAAGACCCCACGACACAAACCTGTCACATGGACATACTCAAGAAGGATGCAGGAGCTCAGAGTACCAAGGAACTGGCCAAATGTATGGAGAATCGGGATGACTGGAAGCAACGATGGAAGGCTCGTCTGAGGACGACCTAGAGAGATAGTGGTCACCACCGTTTTTTTTTGTTTGGCTACTTAATACGAGGAACATTGGGCAGGTTAACAGGCTAGTTGGTCGAACACAATGTTTGGCGGCAGTGTCTGAAAACCTGCTCAGGAATTCGGTAAACCTTTTCCTTGAAATCACAGTCGAAAACCGAGGTGTCAGTGAATGTGTTCGAGAGCTATGTTTTCGTCCCGCACCTAATGCTCTTGTTAAAACCAAAACGTGTTATGGCAGACCTCCAATCTTGAATCTAATGTTGTGGTGAGTTTATAAACTTCTTCCAAGCATTCCTGTGAATAGTCTCATTCATCCAGGTCATTGTATTCTCAGGTCACTGAATTCATCGCAACTGGACTGTTCGGATCGTCTTCATCAGTACATGCTCACGGACTTAGAGAGCTCAAGTCTGAGAGAATGGTGAAGTATCCAAAGTATATATCCACTAAAAGTAGAGCCAAGTCCAGACAAGGGTGGGCCGCTGTATTGTGGTGCAAAATGCCGAAGGAGTGAGAGGTCTGATCATCGTCCCAATCGGTTGTATCAATGGTCAAAGGCGCGCCTGAAACCAATGCACTAGTGTCTGAGTGGGCGGTGCGGAAACCAAATGCAGCTTGAAGGCTCTCTGGGGAAGATTGAGGGAGTATTGCGAATGAAAAGAGGGTCCGCTATTGGAGTCTGTGTGAGGATCAGAAAAATACGGGATTTGCTCAGTTATTATTATCCGCATCATTAAGTCACAGCCTACACAGAATAGCCCTCAAGGCACGGCCATTCTGCATGGTCATTCTCACTGGCCAACTTGATTTCTAATGTTGAAAAGAGCATGAATCATACAGTGGGGCAAAAAAGTATTTAGTCAGCCACCGATTGTGCAAGTTCTCCCACTTAAAATGATGACAGAGGTCTGTCATTTTCACCATAGGTACTGTGAAGCATGATGTTTCCACCCCCATGCTTCCCAGTAGGTTTGGTGTTCCTGGGATGCAACTCAGTATTCTTCTTCCTCCA
>NC_084639.1:9382122-9437122 GCF_033978795.1 Nerophis ophidion | reverse complement strand
ATATTAGCCTACTATCAAAATTACTTTTAAAGTCTTAAAAAAGTGTTACAATGAAGGCAACACATGATGTAAGTGTCTATATTCGCTATATTAGCCTAATATCAAAGTTACTTTAAAAGTCTTAAATAAGTGTTGAAATGAAGGCAACGCATGATGTAAGTGTCTATATCAGCCTACTATCAAAATCTCTTTAAAAGTCTTATATAAGTATTATAATGAAGGCAACACATGATGTAAGTGTCTATATTCGCTGTATTACCCTAATATCAAAATGACTTTAAGTCTTATATAAGTGTTGTAATGAAGGCAACACATGATGTGTCTATATTAGCTATAGAAGACTACTATCTAAAAGATTTTAAAAGTCTTATATAAGTGCTACAATGAAGGCAACACATGATGTAAGTGTCCATATTAGCTATATTAGCCTACCATCAAAATGACTTTAAAAGTCTTATATAGTGTTACGGGTACCGACGGGCCAAGCGGTGTGCAGCTTTAGCGGTAGCCGAGGCAAAAACTCGGACATGGGAAGAGTTTGGGGAAGCCATGGAAAACGACTTCCGGACGGCTTCGAAGCGATTCTGGACCACCATACGCCGCCTCAGGAAGGGGAAGCAGTGCACTATCAACACCGTGTATGGTGCGGATGGTGTTCTGCTGACTTCGACTGCGGATGTTGTGGATCGGTGGAGGGAATACTTCGAAGACCTCCTCAATCCCACCAACACGTCTGCCTTTGAGGAAGCGGTGCCTGGGGAATCTGTGGTGGACTCTCCTATTTCTGGGGCTGAGGTCGCTGAGGTAGTTAAAAAGCTCCTCGGCGGCAAGGCCCCGGGGGTGGATGAGATCCGCCCGGAGTTCCTTAAGGCTCTGGATGCTGTGGGGCTGTCTTGGTTGACAAGACTCTAAAGCATCGCGTGGACATCGGGGGCGGTACCTCTGGATTGGCAGACCGGGGTGGTGGTCCCTCTCTTTAAGAAGGGGGACCGGAGGGTGTGTTCCAACTATCGTGGGATCACACTCCTCAGCCTTCCCGGTAAGGTTTATTCAGGTGTACTGGAGAGGAGGCTACGTCGGATAGTCGAACCTCGGATTCAGGAGGAACAGTGTGGTTTTCGTCCTGGTCGTGGAACCGTGGACCAGCTCTATACTCTCGGCAGGGTTCTTGAGGGTGCATGGGAGATTGCCCAACCAGTCTACATGTGCTTTGTGGACTTGGAGAAGGCATTCGACCGTGTCCCTCGGGAAGTCCCGTGGGGAGTGCTCAGAGAGTATGGGGTACCGAACTGTCTTATTGTGGCAGTCCGCTCCCTGTATGATCAGTGCCAGAGCTTGGTCCGCATTGCTGGCAGTAAGTCGGACACGTTTCCAGTGAGGGTTGGACTCCGCCAAGGCTGTCCTTTCTGTCACCCATTCTGTTCATAACTTTTATGGACAGAATTTCTAGGCGCAGCCAAGGCGTTGAGGGGATCCGGTTTGGTGGCCACGGGATTAGATCTCTGCTTTTTGCAGATGATGTAGTCCTGATGGCTTCATCTGGCCAGGATCTTCAGCTCTCACTGGATCGGTTCGCAGCCGAGTGTGAAGCGACCGGAATGAGAATCAGCACCTCCAAGTCCGAGTCCATGGTTCTCGCCCGGAAAAGGGTGGAGTGCCATCACCGGGTTGGGGAGGAGACCCTACCCCAAGTGGAGGAGTTCAAGTACCTAGGAGTCTTGTTCACGAGTGAGGGAAGAGTGGATCGTGATGCGAACGTTGTACCGATCCGTTGTGGTGAAGAAGGAGCTGAGCCAGAAGGCAAAGCTCTCAATTTACCGGTCGATCTACGTTCCCATCCTCACCTATGGTCATGAGCTCTGGGTCATGACCGAAAGGATAAGATCACGGGTACAAGCGGCCGAAATGAGTTTCCTCCGCCGGGTGGCGGGGCTCTCCCTTAGAGATAGGGTGAGAAGCTCTGCCATCCGGGAGGAGCTCAACGTAAATCCGCTGCTCCTCCACATCGAGAGGAGCCAGATGAGGTGGTTCGGGCATCTGGTCAGGATGCCACCCGAACGCCTCCCTAGGGAGGTGTTTAGGGCACGTCCAGCTGGTAGGAGGCCACGGGGAAGACCCAGGACACGTTGGGAAGACTATGTCTCCCGGCTGGCCTGGGAACGCCTCGGGATCCCCCGGGAAGAGCTAAACGAAGTGGCTGGAGAGAGGGAAGTCTGGGCTTCCCTGCTTAGGCTGCTGCCCCGCGACCCGACCTCGGATAAGCGGAAGATGATGGATGGATGGATGGATGGATATAAGTGTTATAATGAAGGCAACACATGGTGTAAGTGTCTATATTAGCTACAGTATAGAAGCCTACTATCAAAATTACTTAAACAGTCTTATATAAGTGTTATATTGAAGGCAACACATGATGTAAGTGCCTATATTAGCCATATTAGCCTACTATCAAAATTACTTTAACAGTCTTAAAATAAGTGTTATAATGAAGGCAACACATGATATAAGTGTCTATATTCGCTATATTAGCCTACTATCAAAATGACTTTAAAAGTCTTAAATAAGTGTTGAAATGAAGGCAACACATGATGTGTCTATCTCAGCCTACTATCAAAATCTCTTTAAAAGTCTTATATAAGTATTATAATGAAGACAACACATGATGTAAGTGTCTATATTAGCTATATTAGCCTACTATTAAAATGAAGTCTTATTTAACTGGTACAATGAAGACAACACACGATGTGTGTATATTAGCCTACAATCAAAATGTAAGACATCTCACTGGGGTTGCGAGAAAACGTCCTTAATTCAACCCACGTGATTCTAGCAGTCACTTCAAACATGGCCATGGGACACAAAATCTGCGACTTAAAAAACATGTGTTGTCCTGTCATTTTTGTGAAAAGGAAAGCTGAGGAAGTTTCTGCAACGGCATTGAAGACTCTTCTCCCGCGATGGGGTCTAATGGGGGATGTGCTCCACCGTGATGCATCTCAGTCCATTCATCTTCAGAACCACTGCCGTGAGGAAGCTACACTGATTACCCTTACCTTGGATTAATCTTGACTAACTTTACCAGAACCAATCTATACCCCTCACCCGGCCTCAGCCTCACGAGCTTATCTCCTTTGATGGAGCACCGGCTTGCTTTCGGTGAACGGCAACAGGAAAAAGAGCTGATGACGATTCCATGTAGAGGCAGCATGCAACTTACCATCGGCACCTTATTAACCCTTGTGTAATGTTCATATTGTTGTTACTCAGCCAGCATTGGTGGGTCTGATGGACCCGTTGAACGGATGTTTATTTTATCCCAATAAACATCTGGTCAGTATTTTTAAATAAAAGTGTTTGATTGTGAGGCATTAAAAGACACAAAATGCAACGGGTCCATCAGACCCACCCACGCTGGCTGAGTGACAACAATATGAACGTTGCACAGAAAATTTCTCTGCCAGTTTCTGCATCCCCCAGGGATTCTTCTTTTGTGTTCCTGCACAAAGTTGCAACATTGTTTGTCAACACGGTCTGCTCTCATTTTCTCGCACATTTGACCCTCCTATGTTCTGTGTACCTACACTCTGTCCTCCTGTCTAGGCCTGCTGTGTGTGTGTGTGTGTGTGTGTGTGTGTGTGTGTGTGTGTGTGTGTGTGTGTGTGTGTGTGTGTGTGTGTGTGTGTGTGTGTGTGTGTGTGTGTGTGTGTGTGTGTGTGTGTGTGTGTGTGTGTGTGTGTGTGTGTGTGTGTGTGTGTGTGTGTGTGTGTTTGCGCGTGCTCTTGTATTTCAACCCTTCAACAAGATCAAAGTACCTCCCATATGAGGAGGTGTGAACAAGTTAGGACATAAATCATGGTCCCAATATGGAAAACCATTGCATCTAATAGAGAAGGAAGGATTTTTCAAATTGACTGTGTGTCGATTTTAAAAGTGCCCCTCCTCTGGTTAACATATGAAATAACAAGTGTGTGTAAGAACTTGAAATGCCCCCCCTCCGGCCAATATATGACATAACAAGTGTGTGCAAGAAATTGAAATGCGCCCCCTTTGGCCAAAATGAATTTTATATATATATATATATATATATATATATATATATATATATATATATATATATATATATATATATATAAATATATATGTATGTAGTGACATGTAATAACTTGAAGTAAATAATGAAGATTAAAAAAAAATTACAAACAAACAAAAAATATGTACTAAAAAAATATTTTTCTCACAATGTGTCAACTTTTCTTATAAAGTAGAGAACTATTTCTCATATTCTTTCTGTTTTTGTCATATTGCAATATTTTCTCGTAAAATGTCTACTGTTATGTATAATTATTACTTTTTAATGCAAGACAGTGACGTTTGTCATCTAAAATTGTGACTTTTATCACAATATTACCCATTTTTTGTAAAATTATGACTTTTGTCATCGTTGACTTGCGTTGAGTAAAATTTCGAATTTTATTATAACGCTGCCAAAATTCTATATTTTTCTTGTGAAATTGTGACCTTTTTCGCGTGAAATTCCAAGTCATTTTTCACGACAAGCTTGTTTTACTTGAAGTAAATAATGAAGATTAAAAACCAATTACAAACAAACAAACAAAAAATATGTACTAAAAAATATTTTTCTCACAATGTGTCAGCTTTTCTTATAAAGTTCAGAACTATTTCTCATATTCTTTTTTGTTTTTGTCATATTGCAATATTTTCTCGTAAAATGTCTACTGTTATGTATAATTATTACTTTTTAATGCAAGACGGTGACGTTTGTCATCTAAAATTGTGACTTTTATCACAATATTGCCCTTTTTTTGTAAATAACGACTTTTTTGAGTAAAATTGTGACTTTAGTCATCGTTGACTTACGTTGAGTAAAATTTCGAATTTTATCATAACGCTGCCAAAATTCTATGTTTTTCTTGTGAAATTGTGACCTTTTTTGCGTGAAATTTCAACTCATTATTCACGACAAGCTTGTTTTACATTTGCATAGTATGTTTTGTATTATTAATGTTGTAAATACAAATCTTTATATATCTAGAAAGGCTGGTCCTAAAGAGGTAGGCGTTATTCTCATGTCTCAAGAAGGTAACAAATACAAGAAGCGTGTGTGTGTGTGTGTGTGTGTGTGTGTGGTACACAGAACATCAATTAGCCCCGGGTCATCTTATATGTAATAGAAACGTGTAGGGGGGTGCATGGTGTATGGACATTAAATATGTATTCTGATATATGTTCTTCCCAGAAAATGAGCCAAAGTCAGTGAGTCTCAGTTTGAAAAATCAATTAATTGTATCATTTTTCTTTGAATAAAAAAATGAAAACGGGTCCCACGGACCCAAACACCACACAAGGGTGCCCACACAACCTAACACCTAGCCTGATCCCAAGTGCCGAACAATAACATGGACCTAAACCATGATGCATAACTCAAATCTAAACCCAAATCTCGAACATCTACGTAAAACCGGACCACTAACTTCTAACACAAACCTTAACTCCTAATACGAAACACAAACCATAGCCCTCGACTCCCAGCAGTTGGTTCATAAGTCCCTTCACCCCTGTCAAGACATGGATTTGGATTTGTTTTGCTTCTTCCACGCAAAGGATGAGTTGCACGAACGAGACATGTTCAATTTATTTACACACTATAATACAAAACAGGAAAAACAAATGCACAACGGCGGATAAAAACTAGACCATACTCAAAAACAAAAACAGCACAATGGCATGGCTATATACAAACAAACAAAAGATACTATGACACAAAACAAAACAAACAATTTGCACTGAGGCATAAATACAAGAAAAATCTTACGTGGCGTGGTCAAAACAATAAACAGCGTGGCAAGGCATGAAGGTCGGCAAGGAAAAGTCAAAGTTAAAGTACCAATGATTGTCACACACGTACGAGTTGTGGCGAATTATTCTCTGCATTTGACCCATCACCCATGATCACCCCCTGGGAGGTGAGAGGAGCAGTGGGCAGCAGCGGTGCCACGCCTGGGAATCATTTATGGTGATTTGACCCCCAATTCCAACCCTTAATGCTGAGTGCCAAGCAGGGATGTAATGAGTCTCATTTTTATAGTCTTTGGTATGACTCGGCCGGGATTTGAACTCACGACCTACCGATCTCAGGGCGGACACTCTAACCACTAGGCCACGAGGGTTCAATACAAAGTCCGGTAAAGTTCCCAGCCCGAGGAACAGAAAACAAACGGCTGAAATACTAGCTGTGATTATTGAAAACAGGTGTAAGAGCTGAGGACCGGGGCGTGACCCGGAGACCAGGTGGAAACAAACAAAACCAGGAAGTGCAAAACAGGAAACAAGAGTCCAAAAAAACAAACATAACATGATCAAACATAAAACCTGATTCACAGGCATGCCAACCCCTCAGTTTGCATCTGAATACAAACAATGCTGACAGATTTGGTAAACCACAAGAACTTTGGTGTTATTATTTCGGTGTACCAGCATCCTGTGACCGGCTCGTACTTGACCGTCTATTTCCGGAGTCAGGGCTGCGGTTTGTGTGACCACTTGCTCTGTTTCTAATTCCCCTTGTCCACCGAGGCCGATGGGTTAGTCATCAGACCGCGGGGTGATGGCACACATTTGTTTAGCTAATGAGTCCCAGGTGACATGTTTAATGCGTGACGGGCAGCCGGCGCCACGCTTTCATTTGCTCAAGGAATCAGCAATCCTGGGAAGCCGACGAAGGCTACAGCCGCCCCACAACGTCCACTTAAAAACCCCAGCTGCGGCAAATGGATGCCGTTTAGGAACGATTAGACGGCGAGACACAAAAAGGAACACGTCACTGTAAATCAGAGCTATTTTTATGATGAAATCATTGGGAATGTTTGTTTGTTTGTCCATTTTATTCTGGTAACTGGACTTAAATCCCCAAATCATGCAGATGTTAGACATTTACAGGTCAAAGCAACTAAATATGGTTGTTAAACTGAAAGGACACAAAGAAAATGTCTTATGGGAAGAGACATACCGTATTTCCTTGAATATGTGCCTGCCTTAAATTACTGCCGCGTCAAACTCGCCTCGCGAAATAATTAGCGCATGCTTAGTATTACCGCCGGGTCAAACTCGTGACGTCACGAGTGACACTTCCCCTGTCATCATTTTCGGGTCTCCCCATGTCTAGCATTAAAAGATTACAGTTGGTACAAAATGCGGCTGCTAGACTTTTGACAAGAACAAGAAAGTTTGATCATATTACGCCTGTACTGGCTCACCTGCACTGGCTTCCTGTGCACTTAAGATGTGACTTTAAGGTTTTACTACTTACGTATAAAATACTACACGGTCTAGCTCCAGCCTATCTTGCCGATTGTATTGTACCGTATGTCCCGGCAAGAAATCTGCGTTCAAAAGACTCCGGCTTATTAGTGATTCCTAGAGCTCAAAAAAAGTCTGCGGGCTATAGAGCGTTTTCCGTTCGGGCTCCAGTACTCTGGAATGCCCTCCCGGTAACAGTTCGAGATGCTACCTCAGTAGAAGCATTTAAGTCTCATCTTAAAACTCATCTGTATACTCTAGCCTTTAAATAGACCTCCTTTTTAGACCAGTTGATCTGCCGCTTCTTTTCTTTCTCCTATGTCCCCCCACTCCCTTGTGGAGGGGGTCCGGTCTGATGACCATGGATGAAGTACTGACTGTCCAGAGTCGAGACCCAGGATGGACCGCTCGTCGGGACCCAGGATGGACCGCTCGCCTGTATCGGTTGGGGACATCTCTACGCTGGTGATCCGCTTGAGATGGTTTCCTGTGGACGGGACTCTCACTGCTGTCTTGGAGCCACTATGGATTGAACTTTCACAGTATCATGTTAGACCCGCTCGACATCCATTGCTTTCGGTCCCCTAGAGGGGGGGGGTTGCCCACATCTGAGGTCCTCTCCAAGGTTTCTCATAGTCAGCATTGTCACTGGCGTCCCACTGAATGTGAATTCTCCCTGCCCACTGGGTGTGAGTTTTCCTTGCCCTTTTGTGGGTTCTTCCGAGGATGTTGTAGTAGTAATGATTTGTGCAGTCCTTTGAGACATTTGTGATTTGGGGCTATATAAATAAACATTGATTGATTGATTGATCATTTTCAAAATGGAAGAGGCTTATTTCTGTTGCGATCCGCTGCTCGGATCGACACACATTATTTATTTTTCCATTTTGTATATCTCTCCATCTGACTCCTTATTTCCTGTTTGCTTTGTCACCATGGTCACTCATCAGTCCACCTGCTAGTCTCGCCCCGCACACCTGCTACTAATGATCACCCTCCTATTTAAGCCAGCCTTTTCTGTTCATTCAGTCTTGGTCCATAATTTGCTCTCATGCAACAGGTGACGGCCGATACTTTTCTACGTTTATTCTCGCTAGCTCATATGCTAAGCCACATGCCTTTTCTTAGCTCACATGCTAATTGTTTTTGTTTTTACATTGTTGTGCTTTCTAGGGCTGGGCGTATCGATACCAAGTATCGATAGTATCGATACTTGGTGAGTATCGGTATCGTATCGATACTGGCGTGATGGTATCGATACTTCACCAAATTAAGCGAATCACTCCGATTTAAAAAAAAATGTGAGCGCAGCGCTCCTCACCACTCCACCCTCCTCCTTAGTGATGGGTCGCGAACGAGATTTAAAAACACTTTAAAAATTCATCTTCAACCCAAAATAAAATAAAATAAATACAATTAACATGACGCTTGGTGCATTCGCGCACACACATCAGTATAATTCGCTCACACACGCACACACACACACGCGTGCGTTTCCAGTGCGACTTAATGTCTTGGTTGTAAACTGCAAAGTATTTTATTGCACTAAAATAACGATAAGAATTTCTCAGTTCTTTTGTTTTGTGTTCATTTTTACAACTGTTTAATAACTAGTGTTTTCCTTTTTACTTAAGTTCTTGTGTGTTGTGAGGCGACTAGCCAAGTTCTGTATTTGTTTTCACCTTATTTGCACTACTTACTTTATTGTAATTGATATTATTACTTTTTTATTTTGATTTCTCAGTTCTTTTGTTTTGTGTTCATGTTTACAACTTTGTTCAATAACTACAGTTTTGTTATTTACCTTAAGTGTTTGTGTGTTTTGAGGCGACAAGCCAGGTTCAGTAGTTGTTTGCAACTTATTTGCATTACTTTATTGCTATTGATATTACTTTTGTAATAAATATTTTATTTTTTGACTTAAATCATTGTCCTGTGTTCTATTATTATCATAATCAATTAATAAAGGCAAAAGTACAAATTTGTTTTTCAAAAGTATCGATACCCCGAAGTCACCCCCCCCCCCACCCCCCACCCCCCCCCCCCCCCCCCCCATCAGATGACGACACTTCCAGTATCGGTGTCGGTATCGGCGATGCTGGCAGGTATGGGATCGGATCGGTATCGATACCCAAATTTGCGATATCGCCCACCCCTAGTGCTTTCATGCCAAGTCTAGTTTTCTGTTTGTATTTCCCAGTTTTCATACTCGCGTTTTTGGTTCGCCTTTTTATTAGTTCCAGTATTTCTGTTCAGAGCTCTCTTTTTGTTAAATAAATATTTTAAGATCTTACCTTTGTTGTGTTCACGTCAACGTATCCTTGAGGGAATCAAACCACAATGCCCACCAGTCTTCACAATTTCGACAATTTGAAATCGCATAAAGTGAAGAAGATTAAGAGCTATTCAGTAGGATTTAAGGTCCAAGCTATTGAATACCGGAACGCTAAAAGGACTAGTAAGCAGCTATGTTTTATTAATATACCAGTACCACCTGTGGAGCCGACGGTCCGACAGACAGGCTGGGCACGCTAGCTGTAGCAGCCGTGCCCAAGATACTGGCGAGCGAGCGGAAGAGCGACCTGGACTGAGATTTTATTGAAAAATAAAGTCAAAATGCTCAAGCCATGTCCTTTCTTGGTGGTCCTGGGATAAAGAGATCTCCCACGGAGCAGAACGAGAGGGGAAGTCGCCCACACCCAAGCTAACTAATAGCAGTTTTCTGAGAGACTTTTAAAACTGAAGAAAGATAAGGAATACTTCTATAAATAAGTTCTCAATGCTTTTGATCAGAAGAAGCTGGCATGGATTTCATTTATAAGTAACGGTAAAACCATTTTTCATTGATTTGTTTATTTACCGGGAGCCTTATAACCAGGTTAAATCCCATTGAGATCAAAGATCTCTTTTCCAAGGGAGACCTGGCCAAGAGGGAAGCAGCAAGGTTATATTAAAAACAGTAAAAAAAAAAACCACATAAAACATCACATTTATAACATTAAAACTTGCTCATATGACACTTGTGCATACAGACAAGGTAGACTGCAATCCTTTCACAGAAGCTTTAAACTCATTTAATGTAACAAGGGTTTTAAGTTGGATATTCCATTTCCAGTGAGGGTTGGACTCCGCCAAGGCTGTCCTTTGTCACCGATTCTGTTCATAACTTTTATGGACAGAATTTCTAGGCGCAGCCAAGGCGTTGAGGGGTTCCGGTTTGGTGGCCGCGGGATTGGGTCTCTGCTTTTTGCAGACGATGTGGTCCTGTTGGCTTCATCTGGCCGGGATCTTCAGCTCTCACTGGATCGGTTCGCAGCCGAGTGTGAAGCGACCGGAATGAGAATCAGCACCTCCAAGTTCGAGTCCATGGTTCTCGCCCGGAAAAGGGTGGAGTGCCATCTCCGACTTGGGGAGGAGACCCTGCCCCAAGTGGAGGAATTCAAGTACCTAGGAGTCTTGTTCACGAGTGGGGGAAGAGTGGATCGTGAGATCGACAGGCGGATCGGTGCGGCGTCTTCAGTAATGCGAACGTTGTACCGATCCGTTGTGGTGAAGAAGGAGCTGAGCCGGAAGGCAAAACTCTCAATTTACCGATCAATCTACGTTCCCATCCTCACCTATGCTCATGAGTTTTGGGTCATGACCGAAAGGATAAGATCACGGGTACAAGCGGCCGAAATTAGTTTCCGGGTCTCTCCCTTAGAGATAGGGTGAGAAGCTCTGTCATCCGGGAGGAACTCAAAGTAAAGCAGCTGCTTCTCCACATCGAGAGGAGCCAGATGAGGTGGTTCGGGCATCTGGTCAGGATGCCACCCGAACGCCTCCCTAGGGAGGTGTTTAGGGCACGTCCAGACGGTAGGAGGCCACGGGGAAGACCCAGGACACGTTGGGAAGACTATGTCTCCCGGCTGGCCTGGGAACGCCTCGGGATCCCCCGGGAAGAGCTAGACGAAGTGGCTGGTGAGAGGGAAGTCTGGGCTTCCCTGCTTAGGCTGCTGCCCCCGTGACCCGACCTCGGATAAGCGGAAGATGATGGATGGATGGATGGATTCCATTGTAGGTTATTCCAAGCCTTCGGTGCTGAAAATAATAACCGTAATAATGTTTTTTTTTTATTATTAATAAATGTGCTTTTCATGATGGTATCCTTACATCACACTCAAGTTTTCACTGCATGCCATTGGTAAGCGCAGGGGTGACAAGAGGTTTTAAAATTATTATCGCCTGACTACTTTTACCGCATGCCTTGAATAAATTTTAATTAATTAGCGCCCCGGCGGCTATTCAAGGAAATACGGTAATCATAAAAATGAACGTGTTGTAATTAAATACAATGGAAAAGTACATTTAAGGACCCTTAGCCACCAGATAACTGAAATGTCACTAACAAGATCTGTTTGAGTATTTTTGCTCTTGAATATGAATATGGTAGTCATTTCCCAAAACAATAATTATTTTTGAAAGTAACCTGTCAGGAGCTCGCATAGCAGGAACCAGGAGAGCGACGATCAGGTAAGATGATTTTAATTCACTCAAACAGAGAGAAAGCAGTCTTGCATATAACAGTTCACAAGCAGTAGTCCATCCTCGAGCAACTGAGGAGCCCGCGAGTCACTGGCTTCCTGTGCACTTAAGATGTGACTTTAAGGTTTTACTACTTACCTATAAAATACTACACGGTCTAGCTCCATCCTATTTTGCCGATTGTATTGTACCATATGTCCCGGCAAGAAATCTGCGTTCAAAGGACTCCGGCTTATTAGTGATTCCCAGAGCCCAAAAAAAGTCTGCGGGCTATAGAGCATTTTCCGTTCGTGCTCCAGTACTCTGGAATGATAATATCACCATGATAATATCCAGCATGCATTGCACTTTGTAAGTAGTTGCAGTTACATGTTTGTTAGCGCAAAGTTGTTTATTCTAGTGCGGGGGTCTATTTAGCGCCGCCCTGGTGTTTTTTTTTCAAAAATGTATGAAAATGGAAAAATATGAGGGGGAAAAAAACATGTTTTTTTTGTTTTAATATAGTTTCTGTAGGAGGACAAACATGACACAAACCTCTCTAATTGTTATAAAGCACACAGTTTATATAAAACATGCTTCATTGGTTCGAGTATTTGGCGAGCACGGTTTTGTCCTACTAAATTCTGCGGTCCTTGAACTCACCGTAGTTTGTTTACATCAGGGGTGTCAAACTCAAATACAGAGTGGGCCAAAATTTTAAACGGAACAAAGCCTCGGGGCATGGTTGAACAAATTAACCTTTTGATAGGGACCCAAACAAGTTTTGCATTAAATATTGAACAAGCAAGGATTATACAACTTTAGTGACATGCAAAATCCAGGTTCAAATAATAATAATAATAAGTAAAAAAATATCAATGGCATATCAAATACAATTTTAATAAAAAATGTTGTGCCTTTTTTTCAATTTGCAATCTTCTGAGTTGAAGTGAAGTAAAGTGAATTATATTTATATAGCGCTTTTCTCTCGTGACTCAAAGCGCTTTACATAGTGAAACCCAATATCTAAGTTACATTTAAACCAGTGTGGGTGGCACTGGGAGCAGGTGGGTAAAGTGTCTTGCCCAAGGACACAACGGCAGTGACTAGGATGGCGGAAGCGGGAATCGAACCTGCAACCCTCAATTTGCTGGCACGGCCACTCTACCAACCGAGCTATACCGTCCCGAGGTAAATTAAAAAAAAATTCCACAGGCTGATAATACATTTGAAAATAAAATAACAATAATGAATGAACCAAACATTCAAGCCTTGAAGTAGCAAGAGAAAATGCATGAATAAAACGTTAATTATTGGTCAGTTTGCTGGAAGTTTCCCGGAAGAGTTAGTGCTGCAAGGGGTTCTGGGTATTTGTTCTGTTCTGTTAAGGTGCGGATGTTCACCCGAAATGTGTTTGTCATTCTTGTTTGGTGTGGGTTCACAGTGTGGCGCATATTTGTAACAGTGTTAAAGTTGTTTGTACAGCCACCCTCAGTGTGACCTGTATGGCTGTGGACCAAGTATGGCTTGCATTCACTTGTGCGTGTGTGTGTGTGTGTGTGTGTGTGTGTGTGTGTGTGTGTGTGTGTGTGTGTGTGTGTGTGTGTGTGTGTGTGTGTGTGTGTGTGTGTGTGTGTGTGTGTAAAAGCCACAAATATTATGTGACACGCTGTTAGTATGGAGGAAAAGCGGACGTGACGACAGGTTGTAGAGAACGCTAAAGGCAGTGCCTTAAATGCACGCCCCCAATATAGTTGTCCAGGTGGAAATCGGTAGAAATTTGGGAGAATGGTTGCCCCGGGAGATTTTAGGGAGGCGCACTGAACTTCGGGAGTCTCCCGGGAAAATTAGGAGGGTTGGCAAGTATGAGTATTAGCGGTGAATGCGGTGTTACAGCGGCACCGACGCTGTAACACCGACAGGCCAGCTCTAATGCTAAATTGATATTGCCTCAAGGGCCAAATTAAATTACACGGCGGGCCAGATTTGCCCCACGGGCCAGAGTTTGACACCCATGGTTTACATGTACAACTTTCTCCGACTTTCTAAGACGTGTTTTATGCCACTTCTTTTTCTGTCTCATTTTGTCCACCAAACTTTTAATGTTGTGCATGAATGCACAAAGGTGAGTTTTGTTGATGTTATTGACTTGTGTGGAGTGCTTATCAGACATATTTGGTCATTGCGAGCTAATCGATGCTAACATGCTATTTAGGCTAGCTATATGTACATATTGCATCATTCTGCCTCATTTGTTGGTATATTTGAGGTCATTTAGTTTCCTTTAAAGGCCTACTGAAATGAGATTTTCTTATTTAAACAGGGATAGCAGGTCCATTCTATGTGTCATACTTGATCATTTCGCAATATTGCCATATTTTTGCTGAAAGGATTTAGTAGAGAACATCCACGATAAAGTTCGCAACTTTTGGTCGCTAATAAAAAAGCCTTGCCTGTACCGGAAGTAGCAGACGATGTGCGCGTGACGTCACGGGTTGTGGAGCTCCTCACATCTGAACATTGTTTACAATCATGGCCACCATCAGCGAGAGCGATTCGGACCGAGGAAGCGACGATTTCCCCATTAATTTGAGCAAGGATGAAATATTTGTGGATGAAGAAAGTGAGAGTGAAGGATTAGGAAAAAAAAGCAAAAAAAACTAGACGGCAGAGCGATTCAGATGTTATTAGACACATTTACTAGGATAATTCTGGAAAATCCCCTATCTGCTTATTGTGTTACTAGTGTTTTGGTAAAATGATATGGTCGTACCTGTACAACCTGAAGGTCGGAAGGGTGTGGCCATGGGTGTGGTGACCGCCAGTGTCTCCAAGGGAAGCCGCGTTTCTCGACGAGGCGAAGGCAGCCGATGCTTCCTCCACTTTGGAAGTATCCGACGGTCGTGGGCGGCCGGTTGGAGTAGGCAAGAGAGTCTGCAGCTGTCTCTTTGACAGGTGCAGGTGGAATGACGCAAGCTCTCCGCTCATGTCTACGGTAAGAGCCGACTTATTACCACAATTTTCTCACCGAAACCTGCCGGTTGACATGCGGTAGGGAACCATGTTCGCTTGACCGCTCCGTTCCATAGTAAAGCTTCACTGTCATCATTCGGGAATGCAAACAAGGAAACACCGGCTGTGTTTGTGTTACTAAAGGCGGCCGCAATACACCGCTTCCCACCTACATCTTTCTTCTTTGACGTCTCCATTATTAATTGAACAAATTGCACAAGATTCAGCGACACAGATGTCCATAACACTGCTGGATTATGCGATGGAAAGAGACAACTTATAGCTGGGGCATCACGCGCACGTGTCATCATACCGCAAAAATTTTAGCATGATACTTCCGCGTGAAATTTAAAATTGCAATTTAGTAAACTAAACCGGCCGTATTGTTAATATTTCATCATTGGTCTATAAACTATCAAACAGCGTGGTCGGTAGTAGTGGGTTTCAGTGGGCCTTTAAGTCCTCTTAATTCAATTTATGTCTCATGACACACTTATGGCTTTTATTTTTTTGCGGCTCCAGACACATTTGTTTTTGTATTTTCTGTCCAATATGGCTCTTTCAACATTTTGGGTTGCCGACGCCTCTTCTAGTGCATACAGTTGTGGTCGTTTGTTTTTGGCGTGCTATCTGTTAACTTTTTTGCTTTGTGTGGCCAAGCGCTTGTAAAAAAAAAAGAACATTATTTCAAGAAAACTGCAGAGTCTGTTGGCGTGTTGGAGACCCCTGACCCAAAGTCGCCTGACACGCCTCACACTTTGCTGAGTTCAACCAAACATAATTGCTGACTTGGTCAAATAAATCATTTCTGTAGTTGGTATAAAAGCACTCACACTCTGAAAACTGCCTGGGTAGTTTTCAACCCAGCTGCTGGGTAACTATTGGACCCAAGTTCTGGGTTAATGTAACCCAGCAAGACAAGTTTCTTAATTAACCCAGATAGATAGAATACATCCATCCATCCGTTTTCTACTGCTTCTCTCCCTCAGGGTGGTGGAAGGCAGGTTACACCCTGGATGAGTCGCCAACTCATCGCGGGATGGGTTGCATATTCAACCCAAATAATGGGTTATTTTAACTGCAATGCTGGGTTAATTCGACCAAATACATTGGTTATTTTCTTGTTTTAGTAGTCCAAAAGTCATAGAATCAGAAATACTTTAATAATCCCCGAGGGGAAATAAAGACCTTCCGCACAATCCCGTTCTAGAGCAGAAAAACATTACAGGGAGAAAGAACAGGATCGCTGCTAATTTCCGGCGCCCTTTACAAAAAAGGGTGAGAAAAAGGTTGTGGACGAGTTTCCCTGACCACCCAGGAAGGACATCTCTTTAGCAGGTTTGACTTCTTTATTGCGCAATAAAGCTTTAGTGTAGGTCGGGTCCCATTTCAGCTCCTTCCTCCACTGCTTTTCAGCCACTGTCGTTGTCATCCTCGTCTGCTCTTGGGCGCTCTTGCTTCTCAGTCGCTGCTGCCGGCTCTCCTACTCCTTCTCCCCTTTTATACACTGTGAGGAGATAAGTTGATTGTTTCCCGTTGTGCGAGCCACGCACCTGATCTCACTCGTAGCGTCGCTCCCGGCAAATCCAGCCTCTCTGCTCGGTCTTCGTCTCCGCCTCTTTGCCGCCATCTTGGGCCGGGCTCTAGCGTGCCCTGCCCCGCTGCTCGTTCGCCGGCTCCGCCTCTCCAAACAGGTAAACGCTGGGAAGGAAGCCTCTGGAGAGGGGGTCCAGACTGAGGCCATGGAAGAAAAAAAAACTCATAGCCATAGCACACATAAGCATGTGTGTAGGAGGGAAAAATCAAACATCAAAGAACACAATGGACATTAAAGACATTAAAAGAGCAGAGCTGATGCAACCAGCCACTTCTACACACAGCTACAAAAGTAAAACAACAACAAAAAAACAAAAAAAAACATTGATTTCCGTCCTCCCCAAGGTTTCTCATAGTCACTGTCACCGAAAACCCACTGTGGTGAGTTTTTCCTTGCCCTTAAGTGGGCTCTGTACCGAGGATGTTGTTGTGGTTTGTGCAGCCCTTTGAGACACTTGTGATTTAGGGCTATACAAATAAACATTGATTGATTGAAACATTGATATATGGTAGGGGTCGACAAGGGGGAAGGAGACGGCACGATAACAGAGGATGTAGCTCAACGGGTTTTATTGAGCACTTGATGATTAAGTGGGGTGTGTATGCTACTATGTGTGTGAATGGAATACTATGTGTGGAAATTAACCGTATGTAAATACCGGAGAGTGCGTGTTGGATGTGGGAGCGTCCAAGTCCAGCGGGGGATGAGCAAAGAGGTCCGTGGTCCGAGCGTGGTCGTGGGGCAGGAGAGAGCCGTCCAGAAGTCTGAGGGTGGGGTCGAGGATTGGGGAAGGCAATCAAAGTCCGGAGGGGGAAGAGCAGAAGCAAAAGAGCACAGCTAAAGCTGAGACACGGAGTATGTACGCAGGGCTACGTTCCGACGAGGAGAAGTCAGCGATGAGGCTCTGTATACTGTCGCTTCTCATTAAACACAGGTGCGTTGATTGCAGATTGCCTCTGCGCTCTAAGTGGAGCTTCTAGGTGGTCAAGCAGAAAAGGGAAAAGCGGACTACGCGAGCGCCGTAACAATATACACTGTGGTGGCCTCAGCGGTGTTCCACGCTATAATCTGCTGGGGTGGGGTGAGCATGGCCAGAAACAGGAGCAGACCCAACAAAGCAACCAAGGGAGCCAACTCCACCATCGGCCGCCCACTCACTCTTGGCCAGTGCGCAGTACGCATGGATGAGCGAGGATGTGTCTAAGGAGACCGAGGTAGATAGATAGTACTACATAGTACTTTATTGATTCCTTCAGGAGAGTTCCCTCAGGAAAATTAAAGGTGTGCTCATTCAGCCAAGACGATGACACGATGTCGAATATTTCCCAAAACAATTTGAAATGTGGACTCGTCAGACTACAGAACACTTTTCCACTTTGCATCAGTCCATCTTAGAGGATCTCGGGCCCAGAGAAGCCGGCGGCGTTTCTGGATGTTGTTGATGAATGCCATTCGCTTTGCATAGTAGAGCTTTAACTTGCACTTACAGATGTAGCCACAAACTGTATTTAGTGACAGTGTTTTTTCTGAAGTGTTCCTGAGCCCATGTGGTGATATCCTTTAGAGATTGATGTCGGTTTTGGATACCAGGATGGAAGGTCACAGTCATTCATTGTTGGTTTCCGGCCTTGCCGCTTACGTGGAGTGATTCCTCCAGATTCTCTGAACCTTTTGATGATATTATGGACCGTAGATTTCCCAACTCATATGGAAAACGGGGATTGTATGTTTGATGAAACGTGATGATCTGCATGAGTGTATGTACTGTTGGATTTGGTTGTCTTTTTATTTCCTAGTCAGATTTTAGAACAGCTAAAGTGTGAGGCTTTTAACATCGACCTTGAATTTGGAATGTTGGACTGAAGACATAACAATCTGTTATCTCAACTGTCCGAGGTAGGGAGGAGAAGAAGAGGGGCGGGTGAGAGTGAGTGAGGAGGGACAAACTGCCATTAGATCAATTTGGGCCGTGCATTGAACTGTTGTATCTAGATTGATCTCCCAAAGCGCTTTGGTTATAAAATATCAAAATGAGCAACTTCTGTCTCTGATTGATTTAAAACCAGCTTATGTGTCATAAAAGAACCTGGGGGCGTTGACCGAAGGAAGAACAGGTCCAAACGCAACAGTATGTATCCATCCATCCAAACCCTTCTTCTTCCAAGTCAGAATCCTCCCAATGTGCCCGTCAGCACATCCTTGTGTTGTTTCTGTCGGAATACGACGCGTTTAATGACTAGTCACTATAACGTTAATATTTCATGCACGTGCAAGTCCAGAGCTTGTGTTGGACCATGAGAGCCGAACTGACCGGCGTGGATGTCATCAAGCAATCAGCGGCCCCGTTCTATTCGGTCGGAATCAGTCCCTTTTTTTTATAAAGTGAAAGGAAACAAGCCTGAGGGCAATCATTCATCGGGGCCGCTAACCTCGGACTCAAGCTGCCTGATGAGAGCTGAGAGAACATTTGCGCCTTCCTTTCTGCTCCATTCCGGCGTGTTGGGCTTAATGATGTTGCCGAGTATTTTGTACCCAAATTAGTTTTTACAAATTAATTGCTTTCGCTGAATAATAAAGTTGTCCCGCTGGTGCCCGTTGATGAAAGCACAACATATCAAAGGTGATGTTTCTCACCGACGTTCTGATGTAGTTCCTTCATCACGACCGCCGGGCATAAATCGTCTTCCAAACCGCTGCCGTGAGAATAAGAGAGAAGGGGGCGAGAGAGAGAGAGAGGGGCTTCTCATTCTCATGCCTTGCCTCTCGACAATTCTCCCCGCCTGCCATTAATAATTCATTGTTTCAAACGGACAACAATGAATACCAATCGTTTCATATTGCCCGGGCCCCCCCGGTCGTCGTCATCAAGGCCGAGTCCGACACCTGAGGTTATTAACTTTACGGGCGGAAATATGTCAACAATATTAAAGAGTTGACAAGCAGGTTGGAGGCGGAAAACAACCGCTTTTAAAAGGAAGGCGCCGCCGTGGAAACATCTTGTGTGTATTGAGTTTCGTAGAATTAGTTCAATCCTAGCATCATACGTCCCATAAATGGGTTGTACTTGTATAGCGCTTTTCTACCTTTTTAAGGTACTCAAAACGCTTTGACACTACTTCTACGTTTACCCATTCACACACACATTCACACACTGATGGAGGGAGCTGCCATGCAAGGCGCCAACCAGCACCCATCAGGAGCAAGGATGAAGTGTCTTCCTCAGGACACAACGGACGTGACGAGGTTGGTACTAGGTGGGATTTGAACCAGGGACCCTCGGGTTGCGCACGGCCACTGTTCCACTGCGCCACGCCGTCCCATCAAAAAGACTTCTTTTCTCTGGTGTTGTCCCGATGCCAATATTTTGGGGTGGGGGGGCGGCTTCACGGTGGAAGAGGGGTTAGTGCGTCTGCCTCACAATACGAAGTTCCTGCAGTCCTGGGTTCAAATCCAGGCTCGGGATCTTTCTGTGTGGAGTTTGCATGTTCTCCCCATGACCGCGTGGGTTCCCTCCGGGTACTCCGGTTTCCTCCCACTTCCAAAAACATGCACCTGGGGATAGGTTGATTGGCAACACTAAATTGGCCCTAGTGTGTGAATGTGAGTGTGAATGTTGTCTGTCTATCTGTGTTGGCCCTGCGATGAGGTGGCGACTTGTCCAGGGTGTACCCCACCTTCCGCCCGATTGTAGCTGAGATAGGCGCCAGCGCCCCTCGCGACCCCGAAAGGGAATAAGCGGTAGGAAATGGATGGATGGATGGGGTGGGGGGCATGGTTAAGAGGGGAGGAGTATATTTACAGCTAGAGTTCACCAAGTCAAGTATTTCATATATATATATATATATGTGGGCTTCACGGTGGAAGAGGGGTTAGTGTGTCTGCCTCACAATACAAAGTTCCTGAGTAGTCAGGGTTAAATCCCGGGCTCGGGATCTTTCTGTGTGGAGTTTGCATGTCCTCCCCGTGAATGTGTGGGTTCCCTCCGGGTACTCCGGCTTCCTCCCACTTCCTAAGACATGCACCTGGGGAAAAGTTGATCGGCAACACTAAATTAATAATAATAATAATAATGTATTAGTTTTATATCGCGCTTTTCTATTGTTAGATACTCAAAGCGCTCACAGAGAAGTGGGAACCCATCATTCATTCACACCTGGTGGTGGTAAGCTACATCTGTAGCCACAGCTGCCCTGGGGTAGACTGACGGGAGCGTGGCTGCCAGTTTGCTTCTACGGCCCCTCCGACCACCACCAAAAAATTGGCCCTAGTGTGTGAATGTGAGTGTGAATGTTCTCTGTCTATCTGTGTTTGCCCTGTGAAGAGGTGGCGACTTGTCCAGGGTGTACACCGCCTTCCCCCCGATTGTAGCTGAGATAGGCACCAGTGCCCCCCGCGACCCGAAAAGGAATAAGTGGTAGAAAATGGATGGGATGGATATATATATATATATATATATATATATATATATATACAATATATATATTGTCCATCCTTGTTCTATTCTCTGTCACTATCTTTCTAACCATATGCATGTACAGTAGATGGCAGTATTGTCCTGTTTAAGAGTGTAACAACATTGTTGTTTACGGCAGAAGAACTGCTTTACAGTAGACGAAAACATAACTGCTGTTGTTGTGTGTTGTTACCGCGCTGGGAGGACGTTAATGAAATTGCCTAACAATAAACCCACAAAAGAAACCAAGAACTCGCCCTCGATCATTCTACAGTTATAACGTCATTGGGCAGGCACGCTCTTTATATTGTGGGAAAGCGGACATGAAAACAGGCTGTCCTCACTCATTTTCGCATTGAGCTGGAGGGGGCGTGGGCTCCAGCTCCGCCTGAATTTCGGGAGATTTTCGGGAGAAAATTTGTCCCAGAGGTTATGGGGAGAGGCGCTGAATTTCGTGAGTCTCCCGAAAAATCCGGGAGGGTTGGCAAGTATGTCTAAACCTGCTCGGTGGCCTTGCGCACTGCAAAAAGTCAGTGTTCAAAAACAAAGGAAAAAAATACAAACATGAGGGGTATTTTATTTGAACAAAGCAAAATTATCTGCCAATAGATCAAGAAATTTCGACTTGTCAAGACGTTCCAAAACAAGTCAAATTAGCTCACCTCAATGAACCCAAAAATACCTTAAAATAAGTTTATTCTCACTAATAACAAGTGCACTTTTCTTGGTAGAAAAAAAAGAGACCTATTTGCTCAATATGCTCCAGCACCCCCGAGGAAATAAGTGGTAGAAAATGGATGGATGGATGGATGGATGGATGGATGGATGGATGGATGGATGTTGAAAAATATCTGGCATAATGATATGCGCTCGGCATCATGATTTATTTTTTTTATGCTTGAAGTAGGAAATTGTTACTTTAAAAAAGTAACAATTTATTCGCCTTTTGTTACACTTTTTGGACTTATTAAATCTTTCCCTTTGTGTATTTCTACCTTGCCTCCCGTCTCTGCATCCTGGGATCACCGCCTTGATCAGGTCCTAACAAGGGGCACTGAAATTCGGGAGTCCCCCGGAAAAATCGGGAGTAATGTTTGTCTGCTCTTGAATGGGATTGTGCTGATAATCTTGATTTCCCCTTGGGGTATTATTCAAGTATTTTTGATTCTGATTCTGATTATTTACGTACCTCTTGTAACGATTGCTGGGCATGGTTATGCGGATTCGTTCTTCCAAGGATGCAGTCGGGCTTGAACACAGCGTGAAGGTAAGAAATGATAGATTTAATTAAAAAAATATAACTGACTTAGTCAAAACAAACTAAACTAGCATGGGATCTAGAAAATAACCAAAAGCGCTAGCATGAGAGCTTGAGAAAAAAACAGAAACACTTGCACGAGGCTTAACAAAATCTAGAGGGAAACAAATGCATGGCGCGAAAGCTAGCAAGTAGAAATATGAAATTGTTACTGTTGCGAAAGACGAACTGGGTGTAGCACAAATTAGGATGCGGGAGTGAATGAACAGAAAGGGCTGGCTTAAATAATGATGGTGATTAGCAAAAACATGTGTGCGTCGAAAGCAAGGGGCAGGCGAAACTAATAAGCTACTATGGAAACAGACTAAACAAGGAACTAAGGCAAACATTAGCAGACTATAATACAAAAATGGAACAAAACCAGAATATGAGATGATCCGGGCAGCGGATCATAACACCTCTTGGTTTTTTTTATAACAATGTTAGAAACTTCTACCCCAGGACATAAGTCATTTTCTATACAATTTCCAGGCTTTTTTTAAAATGTCAAAACCCTGTAAAAAAAAAAAAAAAAGGCTCAGCCCAAAGCGTAGCATCTCATCCTCTTAAAGCTCCTGCCTTACTTAGTAATAATTGCATTAAAGCTGAATTTTGGATTTATATTTTTTCTGAATCCCTTGTGTTTTCAGCAGCAGCTGCAGCAGACTATTTAATGGCGTGTCCAGCCGGGGCATTCTGGGATCCAATCACAGGTCATTAGCACTAAGTGCGAGTGTGCATGCATGCAGGACACACTGATGATGGAGAACAAATTGCTTGGATCGGTCTCAATCAATTTCCTCCTATAGTTCTCTCCCTCTGCTGGCTGTGTGCGTGGAAGGGGGCCATCGTGTTTTTTCCCGCCTGGTAACGCTTTTAATCACAGCACCGACTGGAGCTGCAGCATCGCATTTGCATCTCAATGCGTGGAGCTAAATTATTTGCAAAATATCTCAATCTGTGCGAGTGTACTAATTAGGGTTGTATGGTATACCGGTATTATTATAGTACCGCGTTACTAATTAATCATATTCGGTACTATACCACCTCTAAAAAGTACCGGTCCCCCCACGCCCTAGACTCCCCAGTCATGACATTAATGGTTTTACAAGCAGAGGAGCATGTTCGGCAGCGCACAATCACAGAGTACTTACAAGCAGACACAGTGTGTAGACAAAAAAAGGGAGAATGGACGCACAGACAGTCACCATACTGTCCTTAGCAAAGACAAGGCCAGGGTCCAATTGCATGGAGACCAAGACAATTGGGGATCCAACTTTGCTGCAGCCTTCTTCCGCCTTTGTGACTGTTGTGGGGCTTCTATGTAACTATCATCCGCCCACTCCGCTGTTGAGGTCTTTTGCGACGAGGGAGGCGTGCAAACTCCAACGTCACTTCTTCGCTGTGGGGAGCTGTATCCGGTGGAAAGAGCGACTGGCATCTCCTCACAACTGCAGGAGGCTGCCGGAGCTCCGGTCTGTCAGAGGACCGCCTACCATCACTTGCTTTTCTCTCAGGGTGTGCTCCCCTAGCCTTTTGTCTTTCCAGACTAACCCACAAGGCAAAAGCATTAATGGTGCCCACACATCTGTGAAAGCATTAATGGTGCCTTCACAGGTGTGTAAGTTACCCATGCCTTGGGCACTAATACACCCCCATACCATCACAGATGCTGGCTTTTCAACTCTGCACATAGAACAATCCGGATGGTTCTTTTCCTCTTTGTTCCGGAGGACACAACGTCCACAATTTCCAAAAAATATTTGAAATATGGACTCGTCAAACCACAGAACACCTTTTCACTTTGTATCAGTCCATCTCAGATGAGCTTGGGCCCAGTGAAGCCAACGGCGTTTCTGGGTGTTGTTGATAAATGGCTTTCGCTTTGCAAAGTAGAGTTTTAACGTGCACTTACAGATGTAGCGACAAACTTTAATTATTGACAGTGTTTTTCTCAAGTGTTCCTGAGCCCATTACGTGATATCCTTTACACACTGATGTCGCTTTTTGATGCAGTACCGCCTGAGGGATGGAAGGTCTGTAATATCATCGCTTACGTGGAGTGATTTTTCCAGATTTTCTGAACCTTTTGATGATATTACGGAGCGTAGATAGTAAACTCCCTAAAGTCCTTGCAAAAACTTGTTGAGAAATGTTGTTCTTAAACTGTTCGACATTTAACTCACGCATTTGTTTGTGAATGACTGATCATTTCATGGAAGCTGTTTTTATACCCAATCATGTCACCCACCTGTTCCCAAATAGCCTGTTCACCAGAGAGATGTTCCAAATATGTGTTTGACGAGCATCCCACAACTTTCTCAGTCTTTTTTGCCACTTGTGCCAGCTTTTTTGAAACATGTTGCAGGCCTCAAATTCCAAATGAACTAATATTTGCAAAACACAACAAAGTTTTCCAGGTCCAACATTAAATATCTTGTCTTTGCAGTCTATGGACGCTGGATCAATCTGTTGTGGTGAAAAAGGAGCTGAGCCGGAGGGCAAAGCTCTCAATTTACCAGTTGATCTACGTTCCCATCCTCACTTATGCTCATGAGCTTTGGGTTATGACCCAAAGGACAAGATTACGGGTACCACCGGCCGAAATTAGTTTCCTCCGCCGGGTGGCAGTGTCAGGACTTGGACTATGACTTAGATTGTTTCTTCGACGCTAAGGAAAATTGGCACGACTCAGGCAAGAATGCAAGTACATTATTATTTATTAAACACTATAACTAACAAAAGGGGAAACAAATGGCGCGCACAATGGCGGAGAGCAAACTTGACTAATGAAAAAACAAAAGACTAGCACAAAGGCTACAAACTATGAACATGAATCAAAAACTTGCACTGTGGCATAAATAACAAAAACTTACGTGGCGTGGACAAAATGAATGAACAGCATGGTATGGCATGAAAGGGGTTGAGGAATACGAAATTGCCAGACTGAATCCTTGGCAACTACAGGTTTAAATAATACCAGCCATAATTACAAACAGGTGTCAGGGCTCAGGACAGGGGCGTGACCTGAGGACAAGGTGAAAATAAATGAGTAGCAATGGTGATAAAACAAACAAGGAAGTGCAAACATAGGAACCGATTGTCTAAAAAACCAAACCAAACATGACAAAAACGAAACATGATCTTCCTGATAGGGTGAGAAGCTCCGCCATCTGGGAGGAGCTCAAAGTAAAGCTACTGCTCCCCCACATCGAGAGGAGCCAGTTGAGGTGGTTCAGGCAACTGGTCAGGATGCCACCCGAACGCCTCCCTAGGGAGGTGTTTATGTCACGTCCGACCGGTAGGAGGCCCCAGGGAAGACCCAGGACATGTAGGTAAGACTATGTCTCCCGCCTGGCCTGGAAACGCCTCGGGATCCCCCGGGAACAACTGGACGAAGTGGCTGGGGAGAGTAAAGTCTGGGCTTCCCTGCTTAGGCTGCTGCCCCCGCAACCCGAACTCGGATTACAAGTTGAAAAGGATTTGCAAATCATTGTATTCTGTTTTTATTTAACATTTACCTACTTCACCGGTTTTGGGTTTTGTTGTCTGTTCGTAATTTCGATCGCCTTGTGTGTAACAAAAACGCACATATATTTAAAGCTACAGTAAAATCAGCTGCATGTTAAAGGAAAACCTTAATGTAGATATTTGAAAAGCTGATGAATGGACATAAAAATGTCAACAACAGCTTCGCACCTCAAACGCCCAAAACTTGTATTTGCACGACCCGCTTCTGTCATATTTAATTAATAGGCTGAACCAGAGAGGAAAGTAATAATGAGGTCTAAATCATCACAGACTGACAAGTGCACAAAGCGTGTGAGCCCTCCTCTGGCAACCTCACAGTCAATTAAGAGTATTAGGTAAGAAAAACAAATTGCACGACAGTTGTCAAAACAGGATTATTAATGTGACAAGAAGAGGCAAAGCTGGACATAAAGTGCTGAACATGGACGCCACCAAAGAACACATACAGAAAAATTAATCCGGGGGCATGTTTAGTTTTTATGTACTAAACTTAATTTAAGGAAAATTAGACAGCCAACATTAATAATTTAATTTTTTTTAATTCAATCCAACAAAACAATACATGCAAATACCATAACAATCCAATCCAATTCCAGCAACACTCAGAATAGCAACAATAAACAGAGCTATTGAGAGGACACACAAACATGACACAGAACAATCCAAAAGTAGTGAAACAAAATAAAATATCATTGTCAGGTTCAAACACTGATGACATCTATTAAATAAGAAGACAAAAGACAAAATTTAATTTGGACTCAGATCTGAGGAGAAACATGGCCACTGTACTCTCTGTACAGTCCTGCACCACGCTCTGACAAAATATTGTACTCATCCTTCTTTATTTGACTTTCTCCCCCCTCCCGCCCACTGCTGCTTCCTGAAGGAAGTGGGTCGTAAACAGCGTTGCCTTCAGTTACCGAACAGTTCGAAGAGAGTTTGTCAAATAGTTTGAAAAGAGTCCCGTAAAATAGTTCAAAGACAGTCCTGTAAAATAGTTCAAAGAGAGTTTGTAGAATTCTTCAAAAAGAGTTCCTCTGGAAATTAAAAAGTTGAAGCACCCATGATTGTCCCACACATACTAGATGTGGCGAAATTATTCTCTACATTTGACCCATCACCCTTGATGACCCCCTGGGAGGTGAGGGGAGCAGTGGGCAGCAGCGGTGCCGCGCCCGGGAATCGTTTATGGTGATTTAACCCCCAATTCCAACCCTTAATGCTGAGTGCCAAGCAGGGAGGTAATGGGTCCCATTTTTTATAGTCTTTGGTATGACTCGGCCGGGATTTGAACTCACGACCTACCGATCTCAGGGCGGACACTCTAACCACTAGGCCACTGAGTAGTTCCTCTAGATTGGGCAGATCCTGCCGTCTGTCCGGTTTGAAGTCCCAGTGTAGTTTTAAGAGCCTTCTTCTCGGTTGGTTTCCAAAGACAGCCTTCTGTCTTCTTTTTAGGAACAAAATGTAATACAAATATTTTTGTGATAATTTAGAAACAATTATTCTAACAATTATCAACACCAGTATCAATACCACTAACAATTTCAACACAGCAGTGATTAAAAATCCCTCATTGACATTATATTAGACATTTATTTAAAAAAAATATAGAAAAATAAAATAAAAAAGAACAATAGTGTCACAGTGGCTTGCACTTGCATCGCATCTCATAAGCTTGACAACACACTGAGTCCAATGTTTTCACACAGATAAAAATCAGTCCTATTTTTGGTTCATTTACTATTTAAAACAAATTTTATAATGTATCCCATATTCCAATATATGATTCGTTATTATCAATACTAAATGCAGTTTTTTCTACTGATATCATCTCCATAGCTTGTGTATACCAGTCAGAATGTGTTGGACTATCTATCCATTTATTTGATATTACCTTTTGTGTTATGATGCATATTGAAAGAAATGCATTTTTACTCTTTGATGAGACGTTACTACATTGATGGAGATCCCCAAGAATACAAGAATACGAGGTCTGACCTGAGAATAGAGAACAAGATTGGGTATTTTGACCCGATAACTCCACTATGTTGCTATTCTTGATTAATAGTTCCACATTAAAGGCCTACTGAAACCCACTACTACTGAGCACGCAGTCTGATAGTTTATATATCAATGATGAAATATTAACATTGCAACACATGCCAATACGGCCGCTTTAGTTTACTAAATTGCAATTTTAAATTTCGTGCAGAAGTATCATGCTAAAACGTCGCGTATGATGATGCGTGCATTGTAGAGGACATTTTGGTCCAGCGCCGTTCACAGCTATAAGTCGTCTCTTTTCATCGCATAATTCCACAGTATTCTGGAAATCTGTGTTGCTGAATCTTTTGTAATTTGTTCAATAAATAATGGAGACGTCAAAGAAGAAAGACGTAGGTGGGAAGCGGTGTATTGCGGCCGCCTTTAGCAACACAAACACAGCCGGTGTTTCCTTGTTTACATTCCCGAAAGATGACGGTGAAGCTTTACTATGGAACAGAGCGGTCAAGCGAACATGGTTCCCTACCACATGTCAACCGGCAGGTTTCGGTGAGAAATTTGTGGTAATAAGTCGGCTCTTACCGTAGACATGAGCGGAGAGCTTGCGTCGTTCCTCCTGCACCTGTCAAAGACGGAGCTGCGGACTCTCTTCCCTCCTCCCACCGGCCGCCCCCGACTGTCGGATGCTTCCACCGTGGAGAAGGGAAAAAACGGCTGCCTTCGCCTTGTCGAGAAACGTGGCTTCCCTCGGAGACACTGGCGGTCACCACACCCGTGGCCACACCCCTCCAACTTTCAGGTTGTACAGGTACGACCGTATAATCTCATTAAAACACGAGTAACACAATAAGCAGATAAGGGATTTTCCAGAATTATCCTAGTAAATTTGTCTAATAACATCTGAATCGCTCTGCCGTCTATTTTTGTTTTGTTTTGTTTTTTCTAGTCCTTCACTCTCACTTTCCTCATCCATGAATCTTTCATCCTTGCTCAAATTAATGGAGAAATCGTCGCTTTCTTTGTCCAAATCGCTCTCGCTGCTGGTGGCCATGATTATAAACAATGTGAGGATGTGAGGAGCTCCACAACCCGTGACGTCACGCGCACATCATCCGGTACAGGCAAGGCTTTTTTATTAGCGACCAAAAGTTGCGAATTTTATCGTCAATGTTCTCTACTAAATCCTTTCAGCAAAAATATGACAATATCGCGAAATGATCAAGTATGACACATAGAATGGACCTGCTATCCCCGTTTAAATAAGAAAATCTCATTTCAGTAGGCCTTTAAACGCCGAACTTTCTTATGCGGTCTTCTCACCCGCAGCTGGTGTAGCCAAGCAGGATGCTCCTCATCATTTTTTTCTGGCCCAGTTGACTGAGGCATCTCCAAAAGGTGTGCGTCAGCCAAAGCTATTAAGTGGTCCGCTGGAGCGAGGTGCTTTTTTTTTTTTTTAACTTCAGTGATACCTTGCCTGCTGTTGTCTCGGGGCCGTGTGGCGAAGTTCGTTTCCTGCCAGACAAGCCCGAACACGCCATATCCTGACACGCTCAGCAAATATCAAACAGAAATACTCCGCGTTGAGAACAGATGTCTTTTGTTCGCGCACGTCGCCCTCATCCATCACATTCCGTGAAACATCATGATTAGGTTTTTTTTGTTGTTGATTTTTTTTTTGATGGCTGCAATCCATTCCCGCTCAGGTGCCGATAGCGGTAAATCGGATGGGATGACTCCGTGGCGCCGTGCCACGGACTTAATATCAAAGAGGAATGGAAAATAAGAACGCTGATCCCTCTTCAATGCTGCTTCCTCCATTATTCATGGTCATAGTTAAGCGCCGGGATATAAAGGCTGTATTTACATTCATGGTGACAGGCTGGAAGGGCCCCAAAGGAACGGAGGCCCTCTGTGATTTACATCCCTGACATGGATGGCCGGGCTAAAAACTGAATTTTCTTTGTGTGGAATGTGGTCCCCCCTTAAGACAGACCTGGGCAAATTAAGGCCCGGGGGCCACATGCGGCCTGTTAGGCTTTTTAATCTGGCCCGCCGGTGTCAGGCTTGTCCGTGACAGTGGGGCCATGTTTTAGTTTTTCCTGTCTGTTTCCTGTCAGTGCTCTTATTTTGTCTGTTTCCTGTTTTTTTCCCCTGAGTGCTGTTTCCCCTCAGCTGCGGCTGATTGGCACCTGGCCACACCTGGTGTCAATCAGCCCACTCCTATTTGAACTTGTTTTGTGGTGGATTATTCTGGTAAAGTTTGTTGGTGACGAACCCCAAGAAGGAGAGAAGGAGTAGGCATTGAACAGGAAAACATGATTTAAGAAAAAAAAACTAGAACACAAACACACAAAAGGGTGCTAACAAAAAGCGCACACGAGGCGGATAACAAACTAAAAGAGCTAGCATGGGAGCTAGAAAACAAAATGATCTTAGCATGGAAGCTAGCAAAAACAAAAGGGCCTAGCGTGGAAGCTAGCGGGTAGTGAGTAGGAAAACAGAAGCCGTTACATGTTGTATAAAGACAAACTGAAAGCAGGGAACAAAAGACAGTAAGCTACAAACTGCTACCGAAATATAGCTTACTGCTACGCTGCAATGACACGACAGGAGCGACAATACAATCCAATAATCCAGCACTCGACTGGAGGACAAAACAGGTTCAAATCGGGCTCATTGACACCAGGTGTGGCCAGGTGCCAATCAGTCGCAGTTTGGGGGAAACAGCGTTCAGGGAAAAAAACAGGAAACAGACAAAATAAAGGTGCTGACAGGAAACAGACAGGAAAAAACTATAACATGGCCACACTGTCACAAACGAGCCTGACAGTCGGACATTCCCAAATAATTTTTTTAGATCTTTAAGACGGAAACTGTCGCTGCCATCATGATGTGCAGTGATGTTTTCTAATGATAATGTTGGTTTCCGGCCATGCCGCTTACGTGGAGTGATTTCTTCAGATTCTCTGAACCTTTTGATGATATTATGGAGCGTAGTTGTTGAAGTCCCTAAATTTCTTGCAATTGCACTTTGAGAAACGCTGTTCTTAAACTGTTTGACTATTTGCTCACGCAGTTGTGGAGAAAGGGGTGTACCTCGCCCCATTCTTTCTTGTGAAAGACTGAGCATTTTTTGGGAAGCTGTTTTTATACCCAATCATGGCACCCAGCTAGGGGTGTAACGGTTCGTGTATTTGTATTGAACCGTATCGGAGGTGTATCAAACGAGTTTCCACACGGACATATTAAGACACAACGCATGGCATGCATTGTGTCAGTCTATCTACGATAGACTGACAATACCTCCTCTTTTCAGCGGATATGTCCTCTTTTGCAGGGCTGTCCGGGTGGAGTTTCTTAAATGCCTCAAATATCCAACATTTTAAATTAGGGTTGCGTGCATTTTCAATGTACGTTCAGGGTTAAGAAGGGGTTAAAAACAAAACAAATTGTGCACGCAGCAGCATTCGTGAGGGAGGGGCCGAGACAGAGAGAGCGGGAGAGTTGTGATAAACGTGCATGCGTCGCCAGGCTCTGCTTTTTATCCATAGATTCATCAGATTTAATTTTTTATTATCTATAGCAGGGGTGTCCACAGCTAATGTTTTAAAGGCCCACGGCACATTCTAAAAATACTATCAAAATAAACAAAAACATAACAAAAGTGAAATGAAATAGCTTGAAGGCTAAATATAATTTTGAAAAAGTTGCAATGTTGACTAATAAAACAAAGCTATTTTTTTTTCTTTTAAACTGTCATTGCTCAAAACATAATAATGAATCAAAATCAATGTTATTATGAATTATTGACCTATCCAATGTTCCCATTACTTCACATCAAATATTCCACTAAGGAAAATATTTTTGGTGGAAGATTTTGCCAATTTAGTGTTGCCATGAATGTGAGTGTGAATGTTGTCTGTCTATCTGTGTTGGCCCTGTGATGAGGTGGCGACTTGTCCAGGGTGTTCCCCGCCTTCCGCCCGATTGTAGCTGAGATAGGCGCGAGCACCCCCCGCGACCCCGAAAGGGAATAAGCGGTAGAAAATGGATGGATGGATGGATGGATGGATTTTGCCAATTTGGTAAATAAATAACCAAAAAATGTATATCTAGTTGTTTTCTTACTGTACCGAAAATGAACCGAAAAGTGACCTCTAAACCGAGGTACGTACCGAACCGAAATTTTTGTGTACCATTACACCCCTACACCCACTTGTTCCTAATTAGCCTGCACACCTGTGGGTTGTTCCAAAATAAGTGTTTGATGAGCATTCCTCAACTTTATCAGTATTTATTGCCACCTTTCCCAACTTCCTTGTCACGTGTTGCTGGCATCATATTCCAAAGTTAATGATTATTTGCAAAAATGAAAATGTTCATCAGTTTGAAAATCAAATGTATGGTTTTTGTAGCATATTCAACGGAATATGGGTTGCAAATCATTGTATTCAGTTTATATTTACTTTTAACACAATTTCCCAACTTATATGGAAACAGGGTTTGTATACAAAGTATTTAAATGGTTGGAATGTGCACTTTTGCATGAAATACTAGTTACTATGGTAGTGTAATTAGTTACTATGGTAGTCTAATTAGTTACTATGGTAATATAAGTCACAGCAGCTCAGACGAAGCCCCAAGCAGCGTGGTTGGGGAGTGTTTCCACAGAGTGTTCCAATGCGGGTGTCAGGGACAGACGCAGAAGATGTCAGGCTTGTTTGGCTATGTTCTAGTTTTTCCTCTGCGTTTGTCTTTGTTTACTGTCGGCGCTTTTATTTTGTCTTTATTTCCTGATTGTTTCTCTGAGTGCTGTGCCCCCTCAGCTGCGGCTGATTGGCATCTGGCCACACCTGGTGTCAATCAGCCAGTAACTATTTAGACCTGCTTTCTTCTCCAGTCAGTGCTGGATTATTGTCATTTATACTTGTCGTTGAAACCTGTAGCTGTTCGCAGCGTGCTGCTTTTTTTGTTCCTCGTCTTCCAGTTCCTGTTTTCCTGGCATCCTGCTTCCTGTTCCTAGTTCCTGGTTGGTGTTTTTCCATTTTTTGAAGATTAAATCATGTTTTCCCGCAGAATGCCTGCCGCCTTCTCTGCATCTCGGGGTTCGTCACCAACACAATGTGACAGAAGGAGATTATTACAACAAAATTCTAAACCTTAGTGATATATCAGACATATCAAATGGTAGGTGTTTTTTTTTTTATTACCCTTGGCGTTCATATTTCGCTTTTCTTAAAGCTTTTTTGTTGATTCTAAAATATGTTGATCGAGAGGGAGTGTGACGTTCAAATGTTATCAATATTCAGTGTTTTATCCTTCATAGTTAACGTTCTTTATTCTGGGTGTCTCATTCAGTAAAAAAAGTGTAAAATTCCATTCTGTTTTTTTTTCAAGGCGGTTCGTCATAACGTTTTTAGCATTCAATCAGACATTATTGTGAGGTTTTATATTTGTCTTCCTAGAACGGGGGTCGGCTCTTTAGCGCCGCCCTAGTGGCTCTCTGGAGCATTTTCAAAAATATATGAAAAATGGAAAAAGATGAGAGGAAAAACATATATTTTTTGTTTTAATATAGTTTCTGTCGGAGGAAAAACATGACACAAACCTCCTCAATTGTTATAAAGCACACTATTTATATTAAAGATGCTTCACTGATTCGAGTATTTGGCGAGCGCCGTTTTGTCCGACTAATTTTGGCGGTCGTTGAACTCAACGTAGTTTGTTTACATGTATAACTTTCTCCGACTTTCTAAGACGTGTTTTATGCCACTTCTTTTTCTGTCTCATTTTGTCCACCAAACTTTTTATATTGTGCATAACTGTCTTCCTCGAAGAGGGGTCGGCTCTTTAGCGCCACCCTAGTGGCTCTCTGGAGCTTTTTCAAAAATATATGAAAAATGGAAAAAGATGAGAGGAAAAATATATATTTTTTGTTTTAATATAGTTTCCTTTCGGAGGAAAAACATGACACAAACCTCCTCAATTGTTATAAAGCACACTATTTATATTAAAGATGCTTCACTGATTCGAGTATTTGGCGAGCGCCGTTTTGTCCTACTAATTTTGGCGGTCGTTGAACTCACCGTAGTTTGTTTACATGTATAACTTTCTCCGACTTTATAAGACGTGTTTTATGCCACTTCTTTTTCTGTATCATTTTGTCCACTGTCTTCCTAGAACGGGGGTCGGCTCTTTAGCGCCGCCCTAGTGGCTCTCTGGAGCTTTTTCAAAAATGTATGAAAATATATGAAAAATGGAAAAAGAAAAAGATGAGAGGAAAAACATATATTTTTTGTTTTAATATAGTTTCTGTCGGAGGAAAAACATGACACAAACCTCCTTAATTGTTATAAAGCACACTATTTATATTAAAGATGCTTCACTGATTCGAGTATTTGGCGAGCGCCGTTTTGTCCTACTAATTTTGGCGGTCCTTGAACTCACCGTAGTTTGTTTACATTTATAACTTTCTCCGACTTTATAAGACGTGTTTTATGCCACTTCTTTTTCTGGCTCATTTTGTCCACCAAACTTTTTATATTGTGCATGACTGTCTTCCTAGAACGGGGGTCGGCTCTTTAGCGCCGCCCTAGTGGCTCTCTGGAGCTTTTTCAAAAATATATGAAAAATGGAAAAAGATGAGAGGAAAAATATATATTTTTTGTTTTAATATAGTTTCTGTCGGAGGAAAAACATGACACAAACCTCCTCAATTGTTATAAAGCACACTATTTATATTAAAGATGCTTCACTGATTCGAGTATTTGGCGAGCGCCGTTTTGTCCGACTAATTTTGGCGGTCGTTGAACTCAACGTAGTTTGTTTACATGCATAACTTTCTCCGACTTTCTAAGACGTGTTTTATGCCACTTCTTTTTCTGTCTCATTTTGTCCACCAAACTTTTTATATTGTGCATGACTGTCTTCCTCGAAGAGGGGTCGGCTCTTTAGCGCCACCCTAGTGGTTCTCTGGAGCTTTTTCAAAAATATATGAAAAATGGAAAAAGATGAGAGGAAAAATATATATTTTTGTTTTAATATAGTTTCTGTCGGAGGACGAACATGACACAAACCTCCTTAATTGTTATAAAGCACACTATTTATATTAAAGATGCTTCACTGATTCGAGTATTTGGTGAGCGCCGTTTTGTCCTACTAATTTTGGCGGTCGTTGAACTCACCGTAGTTTGTTTACATGTATAACTTTCTCCGACTTTATAAGACGTGTTTTATGCCACTTCTTTTTCTGGCTCATTTTGTCCACCAAACTTTTTATATTGTGCATGACTGCCTTCCTAGAACGGGGGTCGCCTCTTTAGCGCCGCCCTAGTGGCTCTCTGGAGCTTTTTCAGAAATATATGAAAAATGGAAAAAGATGAGAGGAAAAATATATATTTTTTGTTTTAATATAGTTTCTGTCGGAGGACAAACATGACACAAACCTTAATTGTTATAATGCACACTATTTATATTAAACATGCTTCACTGATTCGAGTATTTGGCGAGCGCCGTTTTGTCCTACTAATTTTGGCGGTCCTTGAACTCACCATAGTTTGTTTACAATGTAAATTTACATGTATAACTTTCTCCGACTTTCTAAGACGTGTTTTATGCCACTTCTTTTTCTGTCTCATTTTGTCCACCAAACTTTTAATGTTGTGCATGACTGCACAAAGGTGAGTTTTGTTGATGTTATTGACTTGTGACTTGAGTGATAATCAGACATATTTGGTCACTGCATGACCGCAAGCTAATTGATGCTAACATGCTATTTAGGCTAGCTATATGTACATATTGCATCATTATGCCTCATTTGTAGCTATATTTGAGCTAATTTAGTTTCCTTTAAGTCCTCATAATTGAATTTATATCTCATGACACACTATCTGTATGTAATATGGCTTTTATTTTTTTGCGACTCCAGACGGATTTGTTTTTGTATTTTTGGGCCAATATGGCTTTTTCAACATTTTGGGTTACCGACCCCTGTTCTACAAATACATATAGAGGCCCCCAGACTCTCTGAATTAGGCCCCCTAAGTCAAAATAGTTGCCCAGCCCTGCCTTAAGACCTCGAAAACTCACATACAAAAACACTAGGCAGCTTCGATAGTCCATCCATCCATTTTCTACCGCTTATTCCCTTTCAGGGTCGCGGGGGGCGCTGGCGCCTATCTCAGCTACAATCGGGCGGAAGGCGGAGTACACCCTGGACAAGTCGCCACCTCATCGCAGGGCCAACACAGATAGACAGACAACATTCACACTCACATTCACACACTAGGGCCAATTTTTTTAGTGTTGCCAATCAACCTATCCCCAGGTGCTTGTTTTTGGAAGTGGGAGGAAGCCGGAGTACCCGGAGGGAACCCACGCATTCACGGGGAGAACATGCAAACTCCACACAGAAAGATCCTCAGCCTGGATTTGAACCCAGGACTGCAGGACCTTCGTATTGTGAGGCAGACGCACTAACCCCTCTGCCACCGTGTGATTATAGAAAATCATTTTGAAGGATTTTTTTCACTTTCCTCCAGAGAGAGAGTGCTCAACAATAAGGTGCCACTTATGCTCACCCGCTACAGGTGGTTACCTCGCATGAATAGCACTGATGAATTATACATAATGAACTCTTTACCCTTTTACCTTCCTTGCATGGCAATATGCCGCGTCAGGAGTCAGGCCCGTTTCGAGGTATCTAGGGGCGCTCGACAAGGGGGGTACCCCCCATACCTCCCTAGAAAATACAAAAAAATTGATGCACATCACACACTTTTTTCAGTCTGTGGAGAGGCGGAGCCGACGGGCCAACGGCGGGGCAGGGCACGCTGCAGCCCTGCCCAAGATGGCAGCAAGGAGGCGGAGAATGCGGCTGAGCGGAGCAGCGGGGCGCGCCGGGAGTGACGCTACGAGCGAGATCAGGTGCGTGGCTCGCACACCGGCACACAATTAACTCATCTCCTCACGCTGTATAAAAAGGGGGAAGGAGGAGAGATCGAGGGAGGAGTAGTAGAGCCGGCAACAGCGACTAAAGAGCAAGAACGACAGGTGGCAAGACACGAGAGACGGAGACGCGGCCGACTGAAGAGCGGACCGGAGAGCGAGAGACGGAGAGCAAGAGACGGGGAGCGAGCAGTGGGAGCGACGACGGCGCAAAAGACATCTGCCTTTATTGAAAAATAAAACAGTCAAACCTGCTCAAAAAGATGTCCTTCCTAGGCGGTCAGTGGAACCCGAGCAGCGACAGGGAAAGTCGTCCACACAGTCCTACACAGTCCTACACATTTTTTAACAAAACAGGAATGTTTTATATAAAAACTTAACATATGTATATCAACAATAAGGTACTATCTATCTATCTATCTATCTATCTATCTATCTATCTATCTATCTATCCATCTATCTATCTATCTCTCTCTCTATCTATCTATCTATCTATCCATCTATCCATCTATCTATCTATCTATCTATCTATCTATCTATCTATCTATCTATCTATCTATCTATCTATCTATCTATCCATCTATCCATCTATCTATCTATCTATCTATCTATCTATCTATCTATCTATCTATCTATCTATCTATCTATCTATCTATCTATCTATCTATCTATCTATCTATCTATCTATCTATCTATCTATCTATTTATCTATCTATCTATCTATCTATCTATCAAATTGATGATTAACATGAATACAAAACAGAAATGTAAATAAATACAAATATGTATACAAATTGCAACATAAAATGTGCAAATATCATGCATAGGATATAAAATATTTACGATTTATTCTGAACTACTGGCGTAGGCGGAGGGAAGCTACCGGGTTGAACTCCAACGTGCAAGCTCTGAGCCAGGGGGCAACAAGTCCGACCAGACAAGTGGATCCCGACTTAAACGAGTTGAAAAATCCAAAACAAATTGTGAAGGTGTGCGCATGCAGCAGCATTCTTGAGGAAAGGGTAGAGACAGAGAGCGAGAGAACGGGGTAGTAGATAGATTGTCAATCAAGACATACCCCCCTCCCCTAGGGGTGGTCCTCTCCAAGGTTTCTCATAGTCACTGTCACCGACGTCCAACTGGGGTGAGTTTTTCCTTGCCCTTATGTGGGCTCTGTACCAAGGATGTCGTTATGGTTTGTGCAACCCTTTGAGACACTTGTGATTTAGGGCTATATAAATAAACATTGATTGATTGATAATTGTTCAACAGCCATACAAGTCACACTGAGAGTGGCCATATAAACAACTTTAACACTGTTACAAATATGCGCCACACTGTGAACCCACACATAACAAGACTGAAAAACACATTTCGGAAGAACATCCGCACCGTAACACAACATAAACACAACAGAACAAATACCCAGAATCCCTTGCAGCACTAACTCTTCCAGGATGCCACCATATACACCCCCTGCATATTTTGTGTTTGCCATAAAAAACACATAGTTTTATTTGACAAAAAAGGGCGGAAAACAAACAAAAAAAACAACATAAAAAAACAAAAACATTTTGAAATGAGGAATAAATGAGAAGTTGATGTAGACCCCAGAGATTTAAGCGTTAAATATAAAATGTATGTCTTCCCCGCCACACCATTATCATCATTTCATGACCGAAGCAAAACAACTTTGTACACTTTTATTTATTACACAAAAACATAGAAAAAACTACCAGCAGCGGTAAAGTTTAGATCCATGAAGGAAAGAAGAAAGTGAGTGAATGTTTACTGCTGAATACATTTACATATGCATACAAATGTGTCTTCTTTTTATATTATTTATTTTAATGAATTAAGTAACGTTTATGACAACCTTTTTTCCAAAACACAATATATAATGTGAGACATAACTGTCAGAGTTTGTTTGTGACAAACCCCAAGATGCAGAGACGGATACTAGAACAAAACCAAACAAAGGGTACAAACAAAAAGCGCGCACGTGGGCGGATAACAAACTAAGGGAGCTAGCATGGGAGCTAGAAAACAAAGGGGAACTTAGCATTGAAGCTAGCAAGAATCGAGCAAGAAACAGAAGTCGTACATGTAATATAAAAACAAACTTGGAAGCAGGGAACAAAAGGCAGTAAGCTAAAAAAAAAAAAGGCAATCAAACATGGCTTACCGCAACGCTGCATAGACAAGACAAGGTACGACACGACAGGAGTGATAATACATCACAAGAGCGACATCGACAAGACCGACAGGTAGCAACGACAAGACAATAACCTAGCACTGACTGGAGGAACAAAGCAGGTACAAATAGGAGCAGGCTGATTGACACCAGGTGTGGCCAGCTGCCAATCCGCCGCAGCTGAGGGGAAAACAGCACACAGGGGGGAAAACAGGAAACAGACTAAATAACAGCGCTTGACAGGAACTAAAAACAGGAAATACTAAACACACAGAGGAAAAACTAAAACACAAACAAACTGTCAGTGGCAAGCCTGACAATAACAGGACAATGCATACATTCATCATTTGTTTTCAAAACGCTTACAAAAAGTGGGACCCCAAAAATTTACTGTGGGCCCTCATTTCTATGACTTGATGGGGTCCATCATGTATCCCATCAAATAGGGGTCCATGATGGGAATTTTCAAATTAGGGTCCCATCGACCGTCTATGGGACCCCATTTTGAAAGTTCCAACGCCAATACTGCTGTCAACAGAGGAGGAAAAAAGTATGTATTCAACTAAAATACATAATTTATAAAGCAAGATCAAGTATCATTGGTAAATTTTCACCTAGTCCTGGCCTTGGCAGGCATATATCTGTCTTCTTTTTGGGATTTCACAATATGGTCCGCCTAGATTAATGATTAATGTGTTCTGTGTTGGATTATGATGTTTATTGCCTCCGCAAAGCACGAAACGTGACGGGTTTGGTGATGTTTTCCCTCTGTATGTACAGTATATGCACGCGTGGGTGTTACCGCAATTAGGCGTAGACTGCGTGGCGGAATTTCATGATAATTGATGACATATTATGCGGCCCACAAAAGCCTGGGAAATAATGTGCATTAATTAAAGCACCTAATTATCTTAAGTGATGCATGTAATTGATCTTTACATTTTGTCAGAGAAACATGTACCACATATATTTACACATCTTCTCAATGTTAGTATTAAACGGGTCATATCATGATTTATTCATTTATTTATTTATTTATTTATTTATTTTATTTTTTATTTTTTATTTATTTTTTTTTTTTTTGTTCAAGTAAATTTATCCTTTTACCCGCAACAAGTGCTCGACTCATTGTTCCCTGGCGGATGTTTTAAACGACGGACACGTTGATCCAGATAAGCAACACCAATGGTCGAAATCCCGGCGTGTTTGGTTCCTCCCCAAACTTGGTCAAACATTTGTAAGTAGATATTGTTTATTAAGATATTTAGTTGTTTTTTTTTAATTGAAATTCCTGACATTATGGTTAATTTTGTATTCGTGATTTGTGTCTTGAGAGTAACAATCAAACTTCGTTTAATACATGTAGTAATCATTTTGACCAATAGAGGACGACAACGCTTATAGTGCCAAGTCACATACAACATCGTGTAATTTCTACGTGTAAACATTTCTAGTTTATTCTGTGAATATATTAAATATAAAACATTCTATTTTATTTATGTCAAAGACACAATGGGCATTAAAGGCCTACTGAAATGATATTTTCTTATTTAAACAGGGATAGCAGGTCCATTCTATGTGTCATACTTGATCATTTCGCGATATTGCCATATTTTTGCTGAAAGGATTTAGTAGAGAACATCGACGATAAATTTCGCAACTTTTGGTCGCTAATAAAAAAGCTTTGCCTGTACCGGAAGTAGCAGACGATGTGCGTGTGACGCCACTGGTTGAAGGGCTCCTCACATCTGAACATTGTTTATAGTCATAACCACCAGCAGCTAGAGCCATTCGGACAGAGAAAACGACGATTTCCCCATTAATTTGAGCAAGGATGAAAGATTCGTGAATGAGGATAGTGAGAGTGAAGGACTAGAAGAAAGAAAAAAAGATTCAGATTTAGATGTTATTAGACACATTTACTAGGATAATTCTGGAAAATCCCTTATCTACTTATTGTGTTACTAGTGTTTTAGTGAGATTATAAAGTCACACCTGAAAGTCGGAGGGCTGCGGTGACCGCCAGCGTCTCTGATGGAAGCCACGGAGTAGCCAAGAAAGTCGCAGCTGCCTCTTTGACAGCTCCACTCCACTCACATCTCCGGTAAGAGTCGACTTATTACCACAATTTTCTCACCCAAACCTGCCGGTTGACATGTAGAGAAACATGTTTGCTTGACCGCTCTGTTCCATAGTAAAGCTTCACAACAAACAAAGAAACACCGGCTGTGTTTGTTTTGCTAACGGCAGCTGCAATCCACCGCTTTCCACCAACAGCATTCTTCTTTGACGTCTCCATTATTAATTGAACACATTGCAAAAGATTCAGCAAACACATACGTCCTTAATACTGTGTAATTATGCGATAAAAACAGACTACTTTTAGCCGTGTTCGGTGCTGGGAGAACATGTCCGCACACCCGAGACGTCACGCGTATGCGTCATCATACCGCGAGGTTTTCAACAGGATACCTCGCGGGAAATTTAAAATTGCAATTTAGTGAACTAAAAAGGCCGTATAGGCATGTGTTGCAATGTTAATATTTCATCATTGATATATAAACTATCAGACTGCGTGGTCGGTAGTAGTGGGTTTCAGTAGGCCTTTAATTATGTAAAATACACAATGGGCAATGTACTTCTCTTATGTTTATTTTATGTTGATATTGGCAACACTAAATGGTCCCTAGTGTGTGAATGTGAGTGTGAATGTTTTTCTGTCTATCTGTGTTGGCCCTGTGATGAGGTGGCGACTTGTCCAGGGTGTACCCCGCCTTCTGCTCGAATGCAGCTGAGATAAGTTGCAGCACCCCCTGCCAGCCGAAAAAAGGGACAAACGGTAGAAAATGGATGGATTTCCAGTCTTACAAACCTAAATGAAGAAGTGCAAAGAAATAAATCTGAGGAAGAAGGAGCATCATAATGTTAAGTAGCTGCACACGCGGGAAAGGACTAGAGAGGGCAGAGTAGTTAAATTGCTGACAGTGCAGTGGAAAAGCTGATGTGTTTACTTTGAAATTATTAAACGCAGTCTCAAAGAAGCATAACCTGCGAAGGCACTTTCGGACGAATCTATCGTATTTTTCGGATTATAAATCGCTCCGGAGTATAAATCCCACCGGCTAAAAATGCATACATAATAAGTAAGGAAAAAAACATATATGAGTCGCACGAGCGGGCCTGGGTAATCATTTTGACTCAGGGGCCAAATTTAGAGAAAAAATTGTGTGTGGGGGCCGGTATATGTATTTTTAGGAACACTAATACAAAACCTCACAGTAATATCTAATTGAATGTTGTCTGTCTATCTGTGTTGGCCCTGCGATGAGGTTGCGACTTCTCCAGGGTGTAACCCGCCTTCTGCCCGAATGCAGCTGAGATAGGCTGCGGCACCCCCCGCAACCCCCACAGGGACAAGCGGTAGGAAATGGATGGATGAAGGCTAAAAACGGTATGACGGACCGCCTTAAAAAAAGGAATGGAATTGTATATTTTTTTTACTGAACGAGACACAGAATGTACATGAAAATAAAGAATGTCAGATTTACAATATTAACTTTGAACGATAAAACACTGAATATTGACAACATATGAACGTCACACCCACTCTCCGTCGACACATTTTACAATCAAGCGAAATGTAACAGAAATACAACAAAACAGCGAAATATGAAAGCGAAGGATACAAATAAACCCGCCTACAATCTGATATATCACTAAGCTTTAGAACTTTGTTGTGAAAATCTCCTTCCGCGTCTGTCCCTGACGCCCGCATTTCAGACTGACGCTCTGGAAACACTCTGTGGAAACGCTCCTTCACCCACACTGCTTGTTGCCTGCTGTGACTTAGATTACCATAGTAACTAGAAAATTGTGCAAAAGCGCAGATTACAAACCATTGAAATACTTTGTATAGTTTAAGACTTCGGTCATTAGAAAACATCACTGCACATCATAATTGCAGCTACAGTTTCAGTTTCCATCTTAAAAACCTAAAAAAAAATGATTTGGGAATGTCCGGCGAGCAAGATTGAAAAGATTAACGTATGTGGCCCCCGGGCCTTAATTTGCCCAGGTCTGCACTAGAGTATAAATCGCATTCTTGGGGGGAATTTATTTGATAAAATCCAACATCAAGAATAAGAATTCTGTAAATGAAAAATAGTGAACAACAGGCTAAATAAGTGTACGTTATATGACTCATAAATAACCAACTGAGAAGGTGCCTGGTATGTAAACGTAACATTATGGTAAGAGTCATTCAAATAACTATAACATATAGAACATGCTATACGTTTACCAAACAATCTGTCACTCCTAATGGCTAAATCCCATGAAATCTTCTTCCACGGTGTCGCTTCTAAATAATATTTTTTGATATTTTACGGTAGTGTGTTAATATTTTCACACATAAGTCGCTCCAGAGTATAAGTCACACCCCCCGGCTAAACGATAAAAAAAAATCTGCGATTTATAATCCGAAAAATACGGTAATTTTGTTTTCCGGCCCCTGGGCCCTTGGGCTCTTGAAACTGTGGCCCTCTTTATTATGTCGAATACACAATGGACATTATTTATGTCAAATACACAATGGACTTTGTACTTCTGTTATGTTTAATTTATGTTTATATTTCCAGTTTTACAAACCTACCCTGTTTTCCGGACCATAAGATCATAAGGCGCACTGCCGATGAATATTTTTTTATTTTTTTATCTCCTTTCTTTTATAAGGCGCACTGGATTATAAGGTGCATTAAAGGAGTCATATTATTATTATTATGTTTTTCTAAATGTTAAAGACTTCCTTATGGTCTACATAACATGTAATGGTGGTTATTTGGTCAAAATGTTGCATAGATTAGTTTTTTTTACATTGACAGCGTCTTCTCCCCTTCATCTTTGTTGTAGCGGTGTAGCGTGGAAGAAGTGTCAAAAGATGGAGCTAACTGTTTTAACGACATTCAGACTTTACTTCAATCAATAACGGAGCAGCATCTCCTCATCCGGAAACAGCAACCGGAAATGTGTCCTGTGAAAAACCGTCCGACCGGAACTCTCATAACTTAAGGTCCTTGTGTGAATAATGTAAACTCACTACACCGGTATGTTTTAACGCTTTCATGGTGAGTTTACTGACAGATATAAGTAATAACTTTACACTACTTTATATTAGAAATGGCAACAGCGGAGGATGAATGTCCCATAACAAGAAGATGGAGGAAAAAGAAGAAGCTTATCGACGATTGTTTCATCATGGACTACAAAGACGGACCCGCACAATTTCACAGGATTTATGCAGATCCTAAATACAGATCAGCAGGTACCAGAAGGTAAGAAAAGTTGCTTTTGCATAATATTGCAAAACAAAACGCCAGATAATATTTCCTACCTTATACACACATCATAATATTACTCGTATGTTGACGCACAGTACAATCCATTAAGTGGTGCGGCTTCGTAGCTTACCAAAGTCGTACTAAAACATTTTGACAGATTTTTGAGCGCCGTGTGTAATGTTCTATATTTTCAATGGAACATTTCAAATGTTGGTGTTGTTTACTTGAGACTTATTGCAATCATAGTGCAGTCTACACGTATCTCTTATGTTTGACTGCCATCTACTGGTCACACGATGTCGTGAGTTCAAACCGAGTCATACCAAGGATTATGAAAATGGGACCCATTACCTCCCTGCTTGGCACTCAGCATCAAGGGTTGGAATTGGGGGTTAATTCACCAAAATGATTCCCGGGCGTGGCCACCGCTGCTGCTCACTGCTCACTTCACCTCCCAGGGGGTGATGGTGATGGGTTCAACGCAGAGGATAATCTCACCAAACCTAGTGTGTGTGTGTGACAATCATTGGTACTTTAACTTTTAAGTTATCATTACACCATGTACCAAATAAAATAGCTTTGAGATGGGTAAGCTCAACCCAACGTATTATTTACATTGGATGCACAGGTTTATAAGGTGCACTGTCCAGTTAATACGGTAAAGGAAGATGTGTGAAGTGTAAAGTAATAAAACTAAGGAAGGAAAATAATTCAAAAGAAGGAACATCAATCCTTAACAAAAACTGGAGCTTCTTTTTCTTCATATTGTTAACTGTCTAGCTGCACACCCTGGAAAGGACTGGCGAGGGCAGAATAATGAATTTAATGACAGTGCAGTGTGAAAGCCGATGTGTTTACTTTGCAAATAAGCAAACACAGTCTCAAAGAAAATATCACCTGCGGAAGCACTTTCTGACAAAACATCTAATTTCGCTGTCCGGCCTCTGAGCCCTGGCTCGGAGGATAAGGATCAATCTTTTCGCCAATTACCAGAGACAAAGTATTACAAGTTTCAATCCAATACCTGCACAGGGATGGACAAAGCCAAAACATTTGTATTAAGTTCGCTGCAAGACCGTTGACAGCGTCCGTCACACATCTTAGCTCGTCGGACCTTCGTATAATAACGACCATGTATTAGCTTGCTAAGTATGAGTCTTGCAGAAATAGAAGTCTCATCATACTAGGTGCCCTTTATGTGATCGTGCAGAAAGATGTGTTGAACATTGATTGATTGATTGATACTTTTATTAGTAGATTGCACAGTTCAGTACATATTCCGTAAAATCGACCACTAAATGGTAACACCCGAATACGTTTTTCAACTTGTTTAAGTCGGGGTCCACGTTAATCAATTCATGCTACCAATAAATACTATCAGCATAATACAGTCATCACACAGGTTAATCATCATAGTATATACATCGAATTATTTACATTATTTACAATCCGGGATGAGGAGCTTTGGTTGATATCAGTACTTCAGTCATCAACAGTTGCATCGACAGAGAAATGGACATTGAAACCGTGTAGGTCTTACTTAGTAGGATATGTACAGCGAGCAGAGAACATAGTGAGTTCATATAGCATAAGAAAAAGTATATACATTAGAAATACATTCGATTATTTATATTAGGTTATTTACAATCCGGAGAGATGGGATGTGAATGGAGCAGGGTACTAGTAAAGGGTTGAAGTTGCCTGGAGGTGTTGTGGTGCATGTACAGTAGATGGCAGTATTGTCCTGTTTAAGAGTGTCACAACATTGCTGTTTACGGCAGACAAACTGCTTTACGGTAGACGAAAACGTGACTGCTGTTGTTGTGTGTTGTTACCACGCTGGGAGGACGTTAATGAAACTGCCTAACAATAACCCCACATAAGAAACCAAGAACTCGCCCTCGATCATTCTACAGTTATAACGTCATTGGGCAGACACGCTGTGTATATTGTGGGAAAGTGGACGTAAAAACAGGCTTTCCTCACTCAGCTCCGCCTGAATTTCGGGAGATTTTCGGGAGAAAATATGTCCTGGGAGGTTTTCGGGAGAGGCGCTGAAATTCGGGAGTCTCCTGGAAAATCCGGGAGGTTTGGCAAGTATGGGTACCGAACCCCACCAGTTTCATATGCGCATTCACCGAACCCTTCTTTAGTGAAAAAAAAAAAAAAAAAAATTCTTAAATTCAAGACAAAGTTATATGTTTTATTTACTGGTCCACAAAATGCACCGTGCATGAACATCATCTTGTTCAAAGAACAAAACCAACACAGTGCATGAACTCACAACAAATTACACACCTGCGAATCTAATGGAAAATTAGAGGGAACATTGGGGGTATCCATAATATGGCGATAGGGAGAAGTTTATATTTACACGATGAGTGTTTCTTGACCGCCGCCGAACCCCTGAGGCCGACTCACCGAACCCCTAGGGTTCCATCGAACCCAGGTTAAGAACCACTGTTCGATTGGGTTCAGGTCAGGAATCTGTGCAGGCCAGTCAAGTTCATTCACACCAGACTCTGTCATCCATGTCTTTATGGACCTTTCTTTGTGCACTGGTGCATAGTCATGTTGGAAGAGGAAGGGGCCCACTCCTAAATGTTCCCACAAGTTTGGGAGCATGGAATTGTCCAAAATGTTTGGTATCCTGGAACATTCAAAGTTTCTTTCACTGCAACTAAGGGGCCAAGCCCAACTCCTGAAATACAACCCCACACCCTAACTCAGGGGTCACCAACGCGGTGCCCGCGGGCACCAGGTAGCCCGTAAGGACCAGATGAGTCACCCGCTGGCCTGTTCCAAAAATAGCTCAAATAGCAGCACTTACCAGTCAGCTTCCTCTATTTTTTTAATTGTATTTATTTACTAGCAAGCTGGTCTCGCTTTGCTCGACATTTTTAATTCTAAGAGAGACAAAACTCAAAAAGAATTTGAAAATCCAAGAAAATATTTTAAAGACTTGGTCTTCACCAAGTTAAATAAATTCATTATTTTTTTTTTACTTTGCTTCTTATAACTTTCAGAAAGACAATTTTAGAGAAAAAATACAACCTTAAAAATGAATTTAGGATTTTTAAACACATACCTTTTTACTTTTTAAATTCCTTCCTCTTCTTTCCTGACAATTTAAATCAATGTTCAAGTAAATTCATCTTTTTTATTGTGAAGAGTATTAAATATATTTTAATTTAATTCTTCATTTTAGCTTCTGTTTTTTCGACAAAGAATATTTGTGAAATATTTCTTCAAACTTATTATGATTAAACTTCCCCAAAAATTATTCTGGCAAATGTAGAAAATGTGTAGAATGAAATTTAAATCTTATTTCAAAGTCTTCTGAATTACTTTTAACATTTTTGTTCTGGAAAATCTAGAAGAAATAATGATTTGTCTTTGTTAGAAATATAGCTTGGTCCAATTTGTTATATATTCTAACAAAGTGCAGATGGAATTTTAACCTATTTAAAACATGTCATCAAAAATATATATTTATTGTGAAAAATAGTTAAGATGATCAGTGTTTCCACAAATATAACTATTATTACTTATTAATAATAACAAAGTTAAAGGTAAATTGAGCAAATTGGCTATTTCTGGCAATTTATTTAAGTGTGTATCAAACTGGTAGCCCTTCGCATTAATCAGTACCCAAGAAGTAGCTCTTGTTTTCAAAAAGGTTGGTGACCCCTGCCCTAACTCCTCCCCTACCAAATTCCACACTCGGCACAATGCAGTTCGAAATGTACCGTTCTCCTGGCAACCGCCAAACGCAGAATATTTAGGAGCGAGGAAATTGCACGACTGGATTTGTTGCACAGGTGGCATCCTATGACAGTTCCACGCTGGAAATCACTGAGAGCGGCCTATTCTTTCACAAATGTTTGTGGAAACAGTCTCCATACCCAAGTGCTTGATTTTATACACCTGTGGCCGGGCCAAGTGATTAGGACACCTGATTCTGATCATTTGGATGGGTGGCAAATACTTTTGGCAATATAGCCCATCTGCTTGTCATTTGGGCTAATGAGTTCCAAGCAAGTGTAGTAATCAAATGCAGAGGAAATTGTGTAATTATATCAGGAGGCGATTATACATTTATATCCATTTATATTCATTGTTACAGCCCTCTGACGCCAGGCTTAACTGCGGTGTCGCCCTCACTGACAACGAGTTTGACACGCCTGATTAATGGAGCGCTGTGATATGAATAAGGCAAGGAAACAGTTAAACGTAGATGTGGGGGGTAAAAAAAATAATATGCTAATATAACATGCCCGTGAGCGAAAAAAATCCCTTACGCTTTACTTAGCTGTTATTCCATCAATCAATATTCATTTGCACAAGTGCAACATCCATGATCAATAAGACCATATTCTCCACCGTGAATTCTGCGTGAAACAACTCAAGCCTTTGGGAAATTAAGACAGTTTTATTAACGAGGGCGTATAAAAGTGAAACCGGTGGACCCCCGTCATTGTTGCGGATGGGGTCTGGTGGCACCGCGTCTCCATCTGGGGCTCGCTTATCGCTCAACGATGGCGGCCGTCTCGCGGCCGTTGTCTCTGCGGGCGTGTTGACGGAAGGAAGGCCTGCCTTCTCAGATAAAGCTCTCCCGCTCAGCAGCCTGCCAAGCTTCTGCTTTTGCTGCAGGACTCGTTAAAAAAAAAAAGAAAATGTAAAAAAAAAAAAGGCCCTCAACTATTAGACATCTTTACATCTACCACTGGTAGAGGACGGTGAATGGGAGTAGAATGCATGATGGAGAGTCATTAAGTTTAGTATTGAGCCTTTAAACTGGGGGTATCCCAACTACGGCCCACATCCAAAATCCGGCCCACCGGAAGTACCAAGTTTAATAAAAACGTATACAGTTGTGATCACAATTATTCCACCCCCACACAATTTTGGTGTTTTAGCAAGTTGGACATTTATTCCGTATTTTGTTTATAGTCATATCAAATAAAGATGTGTCAGATAGACAAATGCAACTTAAATTGTAACACTGTATTTTACAAAATACCAAAAAAGGACATTTTTCTTAATATCTCATTGACAAAATGATTCAACCCCCTAGTTCCATCCATCTTTAGTACTTAGTAGAACACCCTTTGGCAGTAATGACATCCTTCAAACGTGATACATAAGCTTCTTGCAACCATCTACAGGTATTTTAGCCCATTCCTCTTGGGCAAAGGCCTCCAGTTCATTCATATTTCTTGGGCTTGCGTGCTGCAACTGCCTTCTTCAAGTCCCACCACAGCTTTTCTATAGGATTTAGGTCTGGCGACTGTGAACGCCACTCCAGAGTCTTCCAGCCCTTCTTCTGCAACCACTCTGATGTTGATTTGGAGGTATGCTTGGGATCGTTGTCCTGTTGGAAGGTCCAACGTCTCCCAGGCCTCAGCTTCGTCACTGACTTCATGATATTTGCAGCTAATATATCCTGCTAGGAAATAGAATTCATAATGCCTTGAACGCGCTGGAGATTCCCGGTACCTGAGGCAGAGAAACAGCCCCAGAGCATGATTGATCCCCCACCATGCTTAACAGTAGGAAAGGTGTTCTTCTTTTTGTAAGCTTCATTTTTCTCCTCCAGACATAACGTTGATTCATAGGCCCAAAGAGTTCCAGTTTTGTCTCATCACTCCATAGAACAGTTTCCCAAAACCTTTGGGGTTTGTCCAGATGATTTTTGGCATACTGGAGTCTATTTTTCTTGTGCCTGGTAGTCAGAAGTTGGGTGCGCCTGGGAGTTCTGGTATGGACGCCTTCATCTCGTAGTGCGCGCCTTATTGTCTGGGACGAAACCTGCGTTCCCCCCTCTGCAATGTCCTGTTGTAGTACCTCAGCTGTTACCCGGGGGGTTTTCACCACTGTACGCTTCAAATACCGGACAGCAGTTGCACACAGCATCCTCTTTCTACCACGCCCAGGTAGTGTTTCCACTGTGCCTTTAGCTTTAAACTTGCGAATTATGCTCCCAACTGTGTCTCTTGGAATGTGTAATGTCTTTGCTATTTTCTTATATTCATATCCTTTCTTATGAAGAGAAATTACCTCCTCTCTTGACTTCTTTGACCACTCCCTGGACTTCACCATGTTAAAAATACACCATTGACCATCTACAAGAAGCTGAGCGTCATAGTCTTTTTCAATCAGTTTAATTGTTGTTCGTTATGGTTCTAATCACATCTACAAGTGTTTTCAACACCTGATTGAAAAGACCTTATTCAAATTCTGTTCTTAAGAGTTATGATCTTCAAGGGGTTGAATAATTTTGTCAATGAGATATTAAGAGAAATGACACTGTTTGGTATGTTACAAAAGATAATGTTGTAATGCAGCCCTTTGAGACACTAGTGATTTAGGGCTATATAAGTAAACATTGATTGATTGATTGATTGATTGATGAATCAAGTTGCATTTGTCTATTTAATGCATCTTTATCTGATATGACTATAAACAAAATACGGAATAAATGTCCAACTTGCTAAAACACCAAAATTGTAATAATAATAATAATAATAATTTTGATCACAACTGTAGTATTTTTTTTTTCTTAATTGTTAGTTTTTTTAAATATGTCCTTTCTAATCCTTCTCAGGCAAATCATATTGTCGAAAATGCATTTCCCATCGATAACGTGACATCTAGTGCGCACTCTTTCAGTCAACTAGTGCCGCATACAGTGCTCGATACCGGGTACAGGGGAATATACGTTAGGTAAATTCCCCTAACGAGCAAGGAAACCTGCGAAATAGGCTTGTAGAGATGATATATACACATACAGTAGGACAAAAAAGTATTTAGTCAGCCACCGATTGTGCAAGTTCTCCCGCTTAAAATGATGACAGAGGTCTGTAATTTTCATCATAGGTACACTTCAACTGGGAGAGACAGAATGTGAAATCCAGGGAATTCACATTGTAGGAATTTTAAAGAATTTATTTGTAAATTATGGTGGAAAATAAGTATTTGGTCAACCATTCAAAGCTCTCACTGATGGAAGGAGGTTTTGGCTCAAAATCTCGCGATACATGGCCCCATTCATTCTTTCCTTAACACGGATCAATCGTCCTGTCCCCTTAGCAGAAAAACAGCCCCAAAGCATGATGTTTCCACCCCCATGCTTCACAGTAGGTATGGTGTTCTCGGGATGCAACTCAGTATTCTTCTTCCTCCAAACACGACGAGTTGAGTTTATACCAAAAAGTTCTATTTTGGTTTCATCTGACCACATGACATTCTCCAGATCCTCTGCGGTATCATCCATGTATCCATTTTGGTATAAACTCAACTCGTCGTGTTTGGAGGAAGAAGAATACTGAGTTGCATCCCAAGAACACCATACCTATTGTGAAGCATGGGGGTGGAAACCTGCTAAGGGGACAGGACGATTGATCCGTGTTAAGGAAAGAATTAATTATTTTATGCCAAAACCTCCTTCCATCAGTGAGAGCTTTGAATGGTTGACCAAATACTTATTTTCCACCATAATTTACAAATAAATTCTTTAAAATTCCTTCAATGTGAATTCCTGGATTTTTTTTCACATTCTGTCTCTCACAGTTGAAGTGTACCTATGATGAAAATTACAGACCTCTGTCATCATTTTAACTGGGAGAACTTGCACAATCGGTGGCTGACTAAATACTTTTTTGCCCCACTGTATATATGTATATGTATATAGTGCAGCACAGTGGAACAGGGGTTAGTGCATGTGCCTCACAATACGAAGTAGTCCTGAGTTCAATCCCGGGCTCGGGATCTTTCCGTTTGGAGTTTGCATGTTCCCCGTGACTGTGTGGGTTCCCTCCGGGTACTCCGGCTTCATCCCACTGCCAAGGACATGCACCTGGGGACAGGTTGACTGGCAACACTAAATCGGCCCGAGTGTGTGATATCTAATATTTTGATATTGTCCAACTCTTAATTACCGATATCAACCAATACCTATATATACAGTCGTGGAATTAGCACATTATTTTGCCTAATTTTGTTGTGATGCCCCGCTGGATGCATTAAACCAGGCGTGCCCACACTTTTTCTGCAGGCGAGGTACTTTTCAATTGACCGAGTCGAAGGAATCTAACTCATTCATGTATATTATTTATGTAAGAGACGTTTTTGTTAACACATTAAAGGTGTTAAATGATAATACAAGCATGTTTAACACATATAGATTCCTTTGTTTCATGAAGACAAGAATTCAAGTTGGTGTATTACCTGATTCTGATGACTTGCATTGATTAGAATCAGACTGTAGTGCTGATAACTTCCACATTTTCGAATGGAGGAGAAAAAAAGTCCTCCTTTCTGTCCAATACCACATGAAAGTGTTTAGTTTTTGGCATCTCATTCGTCCAGCTTCCGTACTCGTTTTTATATATTTTGCAAGAAATACATTGACGGCAAACTCCGTAGCTTGCTATCTTGTGCAAGCTAGCTTTCTGAGAGTCTTATTTTGTTAGCACAGGCAGGATGAAGCAGGGCTTTTATTGTGAAGACAGCAACTGTGCAGTTTGTCTTTAGGGTTTTGACAGCAGGTACGGCGCGAAAGTGTTGAAAAAAAAAGTTTTTCTCGCCCTCCTCTCGATCATATTTTCTTAATAATGATCTTGCAGCAGCCAGCATCATCTCAGAAGACCCTCGGGTGCCGTGAATGTCAATCAAGTGACGAAAGTGACGTCGTTGTAACGATTGATGATCACAAATGTTTAGGTTTATTTTTTTAATGCTTGGTTTGCGATCGACTTGCAGATCCTCCACGATCGACCGGTAGCTCGCGATCAACGTAATGGGCACACGTGCATTAAATAATGTAAAAAGGTTTTCCAAAATAAATCAACTCAAGTTAAGGAAAAAAAAAATGCCAACATGGCACTGCCATATTTATTATTGAAGTCACAAAGTGTATTTTTTTTTTAACATGCCTCAAAACAGCAGTTTTGAATTTGGGAGAGTCTCTACCTGAGAGAGCATGAGGAGGTTGAGGTGGGCGGGGTTGAGGTAGGGGGGGGTGAGGTGTAGTAGGGGGGTGTATATTGTAGCGTCCCGGAAGAATTAGTGCTGCAAGGGGTTCTGGGTATTTGTTATGTTGTGTTTATGTTGTGTTACGGTGCGGATGTTCCCCCGAAATGTGTTTGTCATTCTTGTTTGGTGTGGGTTCACAGTGTGGCGCATATTCGTAACAGTGTTAAAGTTGTTTATAAGGCCACCCTCAGTGTGACCTGTATGGCTGTTGACCAAGTATGCATGCATTCACTTGTGTGAAAAGCCTTATATATTATGTGACTCAGCCCGCACGCTAAGGCAGTGCCTTTAAGGTTTATTGATGCTCTGTACTCTTCCATACGTCGGTGTACACAGCGGCGTTTTAAAAAATAATAAATTTTACTTTTTGAAACCTATACCGATAATTGTCGATATTATATTTCAAAGCATTTATCGGCCGATAATATTGGCATTCCGATATTATCGGACATCTGTAATTTTTTTCTCTCAATCTAGCCCCTGAGTGAAAATATTTGCCCAGCTCTGGACTAAAGTGATCCACAAAAATTGTTTTTTTTTCTGAAAAGTTTACAAACTGAGCAAAAAACTCCCTGGATACTGGGGTTCTATGGGAAGTACAACCCGACCAGCCCCGTGTCGTTGCTGCAGAACCTGTAAACTCCGACTGAAACGTCTTCTTTCGGGCTGGTAAAGAAAGCCTTCAGGGGTGCTTTTCAATGCGACCATACCGAAGAGAGACCAACGACAAACGAGGAGATGATAGGCCTTTACTGTATATAATCAGCTCATTTAATCGATTGTTTTTTTTAATGAGGAGAATTATTGATGTAATGTCGGCCGCCGATAATACCGGACATCCCTACATTTAACTCCGAGTAGTCCGCCCACATCATCACTTTCTACAGTACATGGCAGTCAAATATCAGTGGACATCAGTCGTAGGAATGCTTGGAGACAATTGAGTGCGATAACCCCAGCCCTTGTCCATTGTCATTTATAGGCCGTTTTATCTTGACGTCAAGATCTATGGCTTTTTTTTTTTTTTTTTACAAGCGTTGCCATCGCTGAACTCACTTTACTATTGCTTAGGGGCTTGTAAAATACTCCACGTGAGAGAGCCGGAGCCACGCAAAGAGCTGAACTTGCATAAGACAGCTGTAAACACAAACAGTCGTAAAAGGCGAAGAGTCATTATTAGCACAGGTCCTGGATTGATGGCTCCGCTTGCATGCTGATTATTTTTGCCGCGTGGCAAAGTAAGCACAGCGCCCGGCGGTCACGTCACTGGAACGTATCCTGCTTCAAAACGGGTCATCAAGGGCAACCACGGATGCGTCATTGGCATTATCATAAGCCATAGTGGCAGGGGCAGGGCCTGCAGCTAATTGTTTGATAAATATTCTAAAAGTATGACAAAAAAAACATAGACAAATGCAATAAAAAAGCAAAAAGGTGAAATGTAAGAAGGAAAAAGTTGCAGTGTTGAGTCTAATAACACAAATATGCCAAGCAGGCAGTAATTTTCTTTAAAAAGGTCAATGCTCATAAAATAATAATGAATCCAAATCAATAATGTTGATTTTGTTTGATTAAAATACTTCACATCAAATATTCTTCTTTAAAATAAATAAATATTGCATGTTTTGTATGTTTGCCAAAAAAAAAACAGTTTTTATGACAAAAAATGCATAAAACAAAAACATGAAGAAATGATTAAAATGTACAAATCGACAGAAATTGCTCTAGAAAGGAAGCTAAAAGTAAAACAAAAGTGTTCGACTTATTTTGA
>NC_084639.1:9309622-9377122 GCF_033978795.1 Nerophis ophidion | reverse complement strand
TGGGTGTTGCAAGTAGGGCTGGGTATCATCAGGTACCTCGCGATACGATAATATCACGATATTTTGCCCACGAGAACGATAAGATCACGATACTACGATTATGCGATAATCGATGTATTGAAAGAAATTTCATCCACGATACATCATGATTTCAGTGTCACTGAAGAAATTCAAAATTTATTGACTGCACTGAATCCACTTCACCAAAATATTTTCTGTCTGTGCAAATTAAAATTATAACAAAAATGAATGCAGAAAATATACATTTCAGTGCTACTTAACTTCTATGTAATCATGGACACATCAGTGCTTAACAATTAAAATCAAATTCCATCCATCCCCATCCATTTTCTACCGCTTATTTCCTTTTTGGGGTCGCGGGGGGCGCTGGCGCCTATCTCAGCTGCAATCGGGCGGAAGGCGGGGTACACCCTGGACAAGTCGCCACCTCATCGCAGGGCCAACACAGATAGACAGACAACATTCACACTCACATTCACACACTAGGGCCAATTTAGTGTTGCCAATCAACCTATCCCCAGGTGCATGTCTTTGGAAGTGGGAGGAAGCCGGAGTACCCGGAGGGAACCCACACATTCACGGGGAGGACATGCAAACTCCACAAAGAAAGATCCCGAGCCTGGATTTGAACCCAGGACTGCAGGACCTTCGTATTGTGAGGCAGACGCACTAACCCCTCTACCCACCGTGAAGCCCTGAATCACACATCTATATATATATACACACACATATGCACACACATACATACAAATATATATTTTTATACCGTGAATCAAATTGTTTTATGCAAACTGGCACTTCACTGTATATAAAAAATAAACATTTTAGTCAGTGCATTACATTATCAACAACTGGGTGGTCTTATGAAAACCTGAGAACACATTTTAAGATACTATATGGTCTAAGATCTTTTCAAATAAAGCAAGCAATGGACTTTGTAATGCTCGCAGCCCTGGGGGATGCAGAAGGGAGCTTTGCTCTAAACACGGTGTTGATTGTAGGCTGGCTAACAGAAACATTAGCATTAGCGTTGCTACTCGCCCTTTCCTCCGTGGCAAGCTCAGGATGATGGCGGACAAGATGGCTGTGCATGTTCGTTGTGTTGCCCGTGTACTTGACCTTCGCGAGACAGTTCTTGCTGATTGCGAACTCTTTATCAAGTGTTGTTCCATTGTCTGTAGAGTAAAAGCCGAAGTGGGCCCAGACTTTAGATTTAAAATTCGCCGGTGCATCTTTCACATGTTTTTAATAATGGGTTGTACTTTTATAGCGCTTTTCTACCTTCAAGGTACTCAAAGCGCTTTGACACTACTTCCACATTTACCCATTCACTCACACATTCACACACTGATGGAGGGAGCTGCCATGCAAGACGCTAACCAGCACTCATCAGGAGCAAGGGTGAAGTGTCTTGCTCTGGACACAACGGACGTGACGAGGTTGGTACTAGGTGGGGATTGAACCAGGGACCCTCGGGTTGCGCACAGGTTGCGCACGGCCACTCTCCCAATGCGCTACGCTTATTATGCCATCCCAATATTTACTATTACTGGCTATAATGCCCCCGAATTGACAGGATTAGAAGAGTCCATCAATTGTGAATGACATATTAATAAAGTAAGATTGTGTGGTGTTTCTGCATGCGATAGACCGTGCGGAATTTTTCTGGGACATCATCTGGATTGTCTGCGTGTTTTTCTAAAAAGGTATATGTCCCACTACAACAACTATTCAAAAGCATAAAAATAAATACCGTATTTTTCGGACTATAAGTCGCCGAATTTTTTTCATAGTTTGGCCAGGGGTGCGACTTATACTCAGGAGCGACTTATGTGTGAAATTATCAACACATTACCGTAAAATATCAAATAATATTATTTAGCTCATTCACGTAAGAGACTAGACCAGGGGTGCCCATTACGTCGATCACGATCGACTGTTCGATCTCGGAGGGTGTGTCAGTCGATCTCAAGCCAGGCATTAAAAAATAGACATAAAAATGAGCAATCATCAATCATACCAAGACTTCACTTTCGTCAGTTGTTTGACATTCTCGTCACCCGAGGATCTTGTGAGACGACGCTGGCTGCTGCAAGCTCGTATTTAAGAAAAAAATCACTAACAGGGCGGACGCAGAGAAACACATTTTATTTCTAGAGACTCCGTACCTACTGTCAAAACTCTAAAGACCGACTGCACAGTTCCTGTCTTCACCATAAAAGACCTGTTTCATCCTGCCTGTGCTAACAAAATAAGAGTCTCAGAAAGCTAGCGTGCACAAGCTAGCAAGCTACGGAGTTTGATGCCAATGTATTTCCCCCCCGCCCTCAGCGACCGCTTTCTCACTTGCTTGCCCACCCGCACACTCACTGACGTCACTCACCTGCTGCCAGACATTAAAGGGCCACACACATATGCTACTCTCATAACAGTGTTTAAAAACGAGTATGCAAGTTGGACAAATGAGATGCCAAATCCAACCACTTTCATGTGGTATTGGACAGAAAGGAGGACTTTTTTTTCCTCCATTTGAAAATGCGGACGTTATCAGCACCACTGTCTAATTCCAATCAATGCAAGTCATCAGAATCAAATACACCAACTTATATTCTTGTCTTCATGAAAGAAAGGAATCTATGTGTGTTAAACATGCTTGTATTATCATTAAACACCATTAACTTGTTAACAAAAATGTATCTTTCATAAATAAATAAATATAAATTATAAATAGGAATGAGGTAGATCTCCTCGACTTGGTCAATTGAAAAGTTGCTCGCCTGCAGAAAAAGTGTGAGCGCCCCTGGACTAGACGTATAAGATTTTCTCTGCTATTCGCTCCTCCGCTTTGTGCCATTCCCTTCTTTTGCTGCTGCTTCTTCTTCTTCTTTCCTTTCAAAGAGTACTCTACTAGAGTACTCTAGAGTACTGCGCTACAGCGCCATAATGTGGCGGCTCGAAGTAGTGACTCCATAAATCAAACAGGTTTTTGTGGGCGAATCTGTTTAAAACGGCTGTATGTTTATGTTTATAAATATCGATATTTGACGCCCGTGTATCGATAACATGCCGCAAGAGAAAATATATCGCGATATTTCGTAGTATCGATGTTTTGGCACACCCCTAGTTGCAAGTATCACACCTCAGTCACGCCCACTTTGCAAAATAACGCTGCATTTGCCAAGCAGACAAATGCTATCCGCATTTACAAGCTCACCCGGACTGCCAAGTTATATCAAGTGATTGAATTGTTGCATCCTATTTGCTATGGCCGTGACACGGATGTTTGCAGAAATGTCTTTGATTGGAAGGTTAAGAATTTTTTTTTCTCTTTTCTGTGCCACAAAGGACTGTTGTTGATCCACACCCAAAGGCAGCATGTCTGACACTAAACGCCGTGGGCGTCTGGAGAGGCGACAAAGCAAATAGTTCTAGCATCACCCGCCCACCGAATCTCTTGGGTGACGCTGCCTGACACCGTCCGCTGCGGCGGGCACACGCCACCACTCGATAACTAATTCCAATGTCCTTAGCAACCCCACTGCCTCCGCTACGCTTCTCTATTTTTCAAAAGGAGAGCCAAAGGACAGGATGTCTAATAATCAAAAAGAAATAGGAAATTATGTTTTTTTTCTCTTTCTCGCAAGAACACATTACTTGCATCAGATGAACAAGACACATATAGGGAGGTGTACTGATTTTCTAGGAACCACCAAAGTACACATACTGTCGATGTTGTCAGGGCTCCACATTGTAGCAGTAGTTGTGAAACAGAGATCAATCAATCAATCAATGTTTATTTATATAGCCCCAAATCACAAATGTCTTAAAGGACTGCTCAAACCATTACGACTACGACATCCCCGGAAGAACCCACATAAGGGCAAGAAAAACTCACACCCAGTGGGCAGGGAGAATTCACACCCGGTGGGACGCCAGTGACGATGATGACTATGAGAAACCTTGGAGAGGACCTCAAATGTGGGTAACCCCCCCCCCACCTCCAGGGGACCGAAAGCAATGGATGTTGAGCGGGTCTAACATGATACTGTGAAAGTTCAATCCGTAGTGGCTCCAACACAGCCGTGAGAGTTCAGCAGCGAGAGTCCCGTCCTCAGGAAACCATCCCAAGCGGAGGCGCAGCACCAGCGTAGAGATGACCCCAACCGATACACAGGCGAGCGGTCCATCCTGGGTCTCGACTCTGGACAGCCAGTACTTCATCCATGGTCATCCGACCGGACCCCCTCCACAAGGGAGGGGGGGACAGAGGAGAAAAAGAAAAGAAGCGGCAGATCATCAGGTCTAAAAAGGAGGTCTATTTAAAGGCTAGAGTATGCAAATGAGTTTTAAGGTGAGACTTAAATGCTTCTACTGAGGTAGCATCTCGAACTGTTACCGGGAGGGCATTCCAGAGTACTGGAGCCCGAACAGAAAACGCTCTATAGCCCGCAGACTTTTTTTGGGCTTTAAGAATCACTAATAAGCCGGAGTTTTTTGAACGCAGATTTCTTGCCGGGACATATGGTACAATACAATCGGCAAGATAGGATGGAGCTAGACCGTGTAGTATTTTATACCTAAGTAGTAAAACCTTAAAGTCACATCTTAAGTGCACAGGAAGCCAGTGCAGGTGAGCCAGTACAGGTGTAATGTGATCAAACTTTCTTGTTCTTGTCAAAAGTCTAGCAGCCGCATTTTGTACCAACTGTAATCTTTTAATGCTAGACATGGGGAAACCCGGAAATAATATGTTACAGTAATCGAGACGAGACGTAACAAACGCATGGATAATGATCTCAGCGTCTTTAGTGGACAAAATGGAGCGAATTTTAGCGATATTACGGAGATGAAAGAAGGCCGTTTTAGTAACGCTTTTAATGTGTGACTCAAAGGAGAGAGTTGGGTCGAAGATAATACCCAGATTTTTTACCGAGTCACCTTGTTTAATTATTTGGTTGTCAAATGTTACAGTTGTATAATTAAATAAAGGTCGGTGTCTAGCAGGACCGATAATCAGCATATCCGTTTTTTTGGCGTTAAGTTGCAAAAAATTAGCGAACATCCATTGTTTAATTTCATTAAGACACGTCTCCAGCTGACTGCAGTCCGGCGTGATGGGCTCTGGGAAGCCAGGGTGCAGGAACAGGCAGGGCTTGGGCTTTGGAAAGCCATGGAACCGGCAGAGGTCGTGGTTTGGAAAGCTGTGAAACGGGTACCAGCGGAGCTTGGGGAAGCAGGACCGAGCTTGGCGAGGTCACTTGTTGGCTGGATCATTCTGTCACGGCTCCGCATTGTAGCGGTAGTTGTGACACAAAGATGCGGAGACAGGAGACAACATACAGCTAAGGATGTCTTTAAAGGAGAGTGCAACAGGGACATGAACAGCAAGTTCAGGGAAAGCTATGCAAAGCAACAATTACCTTGACATACAACAAGGATCCTGGCTGGCATATAAAGAAGCCAGATTGACAACCTAGAACAGAAGTGCCCAGATTGTCAATCAGGGACAGGTGAGGAAGACAGCGCTCAGGAGGGGTTAAGGCAGACAGGAAGGGTAACTAATTGATTGTTACATCAACAGATAGCGGCATTTATGGTAGCAGCTTACCCTAAAACAGGGGTGTCAAACTCAAATACAGAGTGGGCCAAAATTTTAAACGGAACAAAGCCGCGGGCCAAGGTTGAACACATTGACATTATAATAGGGACCCAAACAAGTTTTGCATTAAATATTGAACAAATAATAATAATAATAATAATTAAAAAAATAACAATGGCATATCAAATAAATTTTGAATAAAAATGTAATGCCTTTTTTTCTATTTGCAATCTTCTGAGGATCAATTTTTTTCCACAGGCTAATAATACATTTGAAAATGAAATAACAAAAATAAATGAACCAAACATTCAAGCCTTGAAGTAGCAAGAGAAAATGCATGAATAAAACGTTAATTATTGGTCAGTTTGCTGGAAGTTTCCCGAAAGAGTTAGTGCTGCAAGGGTTTCTGGGTATTTGTTCTGTGGTGTTACGGTAGGAATGTTCACCCGAAATGTGTTTGTCATTCTTGTGTGGTGTGGGTTCACAGTGTGGAGCATATTTGTAACAGTGCTAAAGTTGTTTATACGGCCACCCTCAGTGTGACCTGTATGGCTGTTGACCAATTATGCATTGCATTCACTTTGTGTGTGTGTGTGTGTGTGTGTGTGTGTGTGTGTGTGTGTGTGTGTGTGTGTGTGTGTGTGTGTGTGTGTGTGTGTGTGTGTGTGTGTGTGTGTGTGTGTGTGTGTAAAAGCCACAAATATGTGACACGCTTTTAGTATGGAGGAAAAGTGGACGTGACGACAGGTTGTAGAGAACGCTAAAGGCCATGCCTTAAATGCACGCCCCCAATATAGTTGTCCAGGTGGAAATCGGTAGAATTTCGGGAGAATGGTTGCCCCGGGAGATTTTCGGTAGGGGCACTGAACTTTGAGAGTCTACCAGGAAAATTGGGAGGGTTGGCAAGTATGAGTATTAGCGGTGAATCCGGTCTTACAGCGGCACCGACGCTGTTTAACATCGGCGGGCCATCTCTAATCCTAAATTGATATTGCTTCAAGGGCCAAATTAAATTACACGGCGGGCCAGATTTGGCCCGCGGGCCAGAGTTTGACACCCATGCCCTAAAACAATTTTCTGGACTTGGAGAAACACCTGTCTGGAGGCTGGTGGGAATATGTACATTTGATTGATTGATTTTTACAGCTCTCTGTGTGTGTGTGTGTGTGTGTGTGTGTGTGTGTGTGTGTGTGTGTGTGTGTGTGTGTGTGTGTGTGTGTGTGTGTGTGTGTGTGTGTGTGTGTGTGTGTGTGTGTGTGTAAGTAAGTGTATATATATATATGTGTGTGTGTACATATGTGTGTGTATATGTATATAAATGTGTATTTATGTACAGTATATATATGTATATATGTGTGTGTGTACATATGTGTGTGTGTGTGTACATATGTGTATTTATGGATATATATATATATGTATGTATATATATATGTATATATAAATGTATAGATATTTATGTATGTATGTATATATTTATAGGCATATATATATGTATTTATGTATGTATATATTTATAGGTATATATATATATATATATATATATTTATGTATGTATATATTTATAGGTATATATATATATGAGTGAGAGAGAGAGAGCGTGTGTGCTTGGGTTCCTTCTTTCAGGGACACTGATACAAATATTCTCATTAATGTCTGATAGAATGCTAAAAACATTATGTCAGACCACCTCAAAAATCAAACTGAAGTTTAATTTGTTTTTTACTGAATAAGACACCCAGAATGTACAGAAAAATAAAGAATGTGGGGATTTATAATTTTAAATACGAACGATAAAACACTGAATATTAACAACATCGCTCCTCTTTCACTTCTCAGGCCAACTCCTCGATCGACATCTTTTACAACCAAGCAAAAGGCAACAAACACGGATTAGTATGAACACAAAAGGTAAAAAAACAAAACACATACAATCTGATGTATCATCACTTTTCTGCAGAACGTTGTTGTAAAAATCTGCTTCAATGTCTGTCCCACACACCTGCGTTTCAGGCTGGCCAGTCTGGAAATACTCCGTGAAAACAAACCCCGGCCATTCTGCATCATAATGGTGACTCAAGGTTGGATGTTGAAAGGTAAATTATTCGGGAAAATGCCTAGGTCTGCCCTAAGATCTTAGCGCGAGTCCGCCATTTTTCTTCAGTTGTAGTTCAAAGTTGTAGTCAGCAAGTTCCTTATTTTTCTCTATTCTCTCGTTGTGGGGCAGACTGGCTCGTACATGCACATGCATCCTCCACTGTTGCCATTTCTAATAAAAAGTAACACATAGTTCAAACTTATATCTGTCAGTAGACTCGCTATGGAAGCGCTAAAAACTACAACATGGCTGACGGGGGAGGACAGTTAAAGGGGAGTTGAAATAAATTTTAAAAAAATCCCCGTACAGCTTTACCTGAAGCTAGAGTGCATGCCTTATTTAGTCGCTTTCTTCTTTTTATTATTGTTAAGATTTCTAAACAAGTTGACCTTTGTGGATGGAATAAATATAGCCCAGGCAGAATCCCAATCAGCCAGGTAATCAATTAAAAGGTCAGCTGAAACAACAATCATCGACTGGAAAGAGCAGCGCTGAGTTTATGGCGTACATTTAGCTGAGTTGAATAATTAATATTACCCAAAATGCCAACATGTTCATCCGGAAATAAATAGCATTGTAAAGCATTGTAAATGTCACCCGGGCTGCTCATTGTATTCAGAAAAAATAAACAGACGGCGGACGCTTTGTTGTTGTGAGCTCCCAAATGATCACCCATTGAGGTCAGTGGCAGTAAAAGTGAGTCAGTGTTATTTCCAGGCAGAGGACACGGAGAAGGGAGTGGAACCACCTGGTCCTGCCACACTGTCAGCCCAACCGTTGCAGCAGGCGATCTCGCTAACACTGACAAGAAGATCCAGAGGGGAACTTTATTCGAAGAGGAATTAGGCCCTGTACACCAGGAAATATTTTAAGGTTTATCTACCGTTTCCGCCTTTTGTCCGATTCAGGCATTTTTTTTAAAAACGCCGGCCATAGTAGATCAATCTTAAGAGCATTCGGTATGGTTTTAGAAAACCATGTTGTAACTACCACCATCGTTCAACTCTTGAGTTGACCACACGACAGGACCTATGATGACTTTTTATCTACATTTAAAACACACCACATAATGGCCCGGGCAACACAGATTATTTTGCCCGTTCACGATTTATTTTGGAATTTTTTTACGTCTGTTTGAACCGGGGGTGTCCAAACTAGGACCCGACAATTCCAACACTGGCCCGGCAGAAATTTAAATAACTGGCAGTTTAATTGTCGCTATCTTAAGGACAGCACGATTGACTCAAGCCAGTGAACGGTGGATGGATTGAGCTTTCCTGAGATTACATGCACATCATTTACCTTTATGGCTAAATCTAAACAACCTTCCCAGGTCATGGCACAGAAAAAATTAATTCAACCAGCACAAAAAGTCAACAAACATGGTCACACATAACACAACAGAACTTTAAGGATATTGTAACAGCCAGCCACCATAAAGAAAACATCTAAATTACACCCATTTAAATCCATTGCAAGGCATGGTGGGAAAAATGCAAAAAACACTCTTTGCACACTTATGCATGTTTGGCGTATTTTAGCTGCTTGATATTTGTGATTGATTACAAAACCTTAAGGAGATTGTCACGAAGGTAAACAAAGTTGGAGTTGAACCTTACATGCTCTTAATATTAGATTTTAATCATTATTAAGTATATATATATAATATATATATATATGTGTATACATTATATTATTAAAATATGTATACACATACTTTATATGTTCATACAGATATGTATATACATGTATTTGTATATATATAGTACATATATCTGTATATATGTGTATACATACACATATATATGTACATACATGTGTGTGTATATATATATATATATATATATATATATATGTATGTATGTGTGTATATATGTATGTATATATACACACAAACACACTTATTTATATATATATATATATATATATATATATATATATATATATATATATATACACACACACATACATACACACATATGTGTATATATATATATATATATATATATATATATATATATATATATATATATATATATATATCTTTAACCCAAAGCAGTCCCCCAGTCAAAAAGTTCTGACTCCCCTGGTGTCAACAGTGCAATTCTGTATTTTTCATATCCGACTTAGGCCTCCTTGGAACGCTCCCGCGCTCAGGTCACAATCATCCGACAAGAAAATCGTTCAAAAAGCTATTAGTGTCATAATTTTTTGCCAATACAAACAGTTACAAAATAAATACTACAAAATGAGTGCAATTAAAATGTTTTAGGAACTCACAGGAAAGTCCCACCTCTCTTGTCTCCAGCTGCTCGCCCACGCACTCTTCAAACAGACATTGGAGCAAAATGTCCTGTAAAACCGCCAGAGCCAAAATTCTTGTCCTCTTCATATTAATCTTCTCCTTGCAATAATTACGTTCAGAAAATGCCGAAAAAATGTCTATTCTTGAGTGAATACTGCAGTGCGTGCGACGCCATGACATCATGGCCGCAAACAGGTCATGTTGCATTCACATTAGAAATCACATTTTTAGGTCATGTGTGCAATTACATAAAATGATCGGATTCAACAACAAAAAAAATCCAAATTGGACATCCGACCTTGCAGTGTGAACGTAGCCAATATGCTTTGGTGTAAATTCTTCTCATACATTACTTTTAAGACCCGTTTTTGAGTCTGTTTCTGGAGGCGTTCCCAGATTGCAAATTAAACCACCACCCACCCTCTCTAAAATTATATACACTGTTCAAATAACATCTTAAAGTCCTCATTGCTATTTATCTTCCAGACAGGTTCAGAAAAATACTTCATAAACAACATATAAATTCACCCTGTCACAAATTCAGGTACATCTTTAGATTCGACAAGCGATACAAATCTGGATAAAAAAATCTACTTGTGGCATTTATGCTGCTGCACGTTGCACATTGGCGTTATTATGCACATGCCAAGATCATATGAAAATAATATTTATCGTATTTTCCGGACTATAAGGCGCAGTTAAAATCCTTTTTTTTTTTTTTTTTTTTCAAAACTCGACAGTGCGCCTAATGTATGGATTCATTCTGGTTTTGCCTACCGACCTCGAAGCAATTTTATTTGGTACACGGTGTACTGATAAATGTGACCAGTAGATGGCAGCCACACATAAGATATATGTGTAGGCTGCACTATGATGGCAATATGACTCAAGTAAGCAACATCGACATTTTATATGTTACACAAGGCAGTCAAAAATCCATCAAAATGTTTTTGTAGGACTTTGGTAAGCTATGAAGCCGCACTGCTTGATGAATTGTCACCGTATTAAACATAGTAGTATTATTATAGTGTGTGTATAACGTAAGACATTAACTGCCGTTTTGTTTCGCAATATTATGCAAAAAGCAATTTTTCTTACCTTCTGGTACCTGCTAAACTGTTTTTGAGATCTGCATGAGTCCTGAAAAATTGCATGGCTCCGCCTTTTTAGATTTTGCCGACGAGGTAGTCGATAAGGTCCTTCTTGTTATAGGACATTCATCCCCCGCTGTTGCCATTTCTAATACAAAGTTGTGTGAAGTTCTTATAGCTGTCAGTAAACTCGCCATGAAAGCGGTAAAACACACCGGTGTAGTGAGTTTTCATTATTCACCCAAGGAACTTTAGTTATTAGACAGTTCCCGTCGGACGTTTTTTCACGGGACACATTTCCAGCCTTGTTGTTGTTTCCGGATGAGGAGATGCTGCTCTGTTATTGATTGAAGTAAAGTCTGAATGTCATTAAAACAGTTAGCTCCATCTTTTAACATTTCTTCCACTCCCGTCCTTGCACGCTACACCGCTACAACAAAGATGACGCTGCCGAAGGTGAGCCACGTAAATAGGATCACCCACAAAACGGCGCATCCTGAAGCAACCGTCAGAAAGCGACTTGAAGATGATCCGTAAAACATCATCTATGTAACATGACCAAAGAACCTCCATTACATGTTATGTAGACCACAAGGAAGTGTTTTACATTTAGAAAAATTCAAATAGTAATATGCCACAAGAACGCCTCCCTACGGAGGTGTTTATGGCACGTCCAACTGGTAGGAGGCCACGGGGAAGACCCAGGAGACGTTGGAAAGACTATGTCTCCCAGCTGGCCTGGGAACGCCTCGGGATCCCCCGGGAAGAGCTGGACGAAGTGGCTGGGGAGAGGAAAGTTCGGGCTTCCCTGCTTAGGCTGCTGCCCCTGCACCCGACCTCGGATAAGCGAAGAAGATGGATGGATGGATGGATGGATAATAATAGTAATAATATGACTCCTTTTAATGAGCCCTATTATGCGCCTTATATATGAAAAAAGATAGAAATTAGACCATTCATCGGCAGTGCGCCTTATAATCTGGTGAGCCCTATGGTCCGGAAAATATGGTGGCTTATTTTTTGTTTTCGCCAGGGGGAGAGGAGCTCCCCACCTTCTGAGAGCTTATGTCTAAAAAAGTATGTCCACCTTGGGACGCAGTTACACTGCATACAGATTCATCCAAAAATGAATACACCTCATGATTTGATACTCCAGCTTTGTTAAGCCCGAGTATCCAACATTGTGACAACATTCACAAGTCAGCGAATATTAAAGTCATCGCAGGTTTCTTTAATGCTAAATAGTTTTTGGATTTTATTGGGAGTCCTGCAGCAACATTTTGTGATTCAGTTTTTTTCTAAAATCCTCCCTCATGACAAAACAAATGGCTGCACCTGCTTCATCTTCTCCTGATTTAGAAAATATACACGTATATTATCCAAAAGGCATCGCAGCATACGGATCTAATGACACGCCTCCCAGCCACCATTTTGTCAGCATTTTTAAGACTTCTACTTCATTGCTACTCCACATTTTTTTGGGTCGCAGACTCGCTGGCGGATGTTTTCTTTGTCTGAATAGAGCAGGGGTCCCCAGACACGTCAGTAGGCTAAATGAACCTCTTCAACATAAGTTCTCTTATCAATTCTTCCGGGTGGGGATTTTTACGGTACATCGGGGCAGAAGAAGACGGCACGGATGCACGGTCGTTGCTTTAGCTGTATTTATTAATAAAAATATTATGAAATGTGAAACTTAATCCAAATATGAATAAGGTGTGACTATGTGTAGCGATTGACTGAGTCATGTTACCAGGAGTGTTGAGGGAAGTGCGGAAGTCCAAGAGGGCAAGGCAAGCTCGGAGATCCAGAGACAGGCAGGAGGTCAGGAGCAAGAGCAAGGCGTCAAAACTCAGTGTCCAGACGGGAGGTCGAGATCCAAAGGGCAGCTAGGGAACCAGAGGGAATACAGGGAGACGAGACACACAGCTCGTAACCAGGGAACGGAAGAATGCTGCTAGAACGACACAGGAACACGAGACAAATGAACACAGAGGAGGAGAAAGCATAGAGATAGAGACGTGTCGGGTTACTGTACGGTACAGGTAGCTACGTTCTGGCCCGGAACGCAGGTCTGCGCTGGCTTAAAAAGCACTGGCAACTCATCAGCCTCAGGTGTGTTGAGTGCTGATTGATTGCAACTGCGCCGGTGCGCAGGAGTAGTGAGCGCATATTTAATATGTTTTTTACAATTTTAATTTTGATAGTACCACATAGGATATGTTTAGATCTAATGTTTGTATACTGTTGATGTTATACAATAGCCAGTAGTGCGTCAATGTGTGCTTGTATACTATTTCTCCAGCAATGGTCATGTGGTGACATAAATGATGGTATTTTGAGAGGTAATCATTGCCGTCGGACATCACTGAAGGCCGTGGTACGAAACGCAAGGCCCGCCACAGATATTTCCATTATGACTGATCTAATAATATGGTCAGATGCAGAAGCGTTACCACAGTGACGTTAATCTACAGACATTTACCGAAGACGTTTGGAACAGAATATTCCAAATGTCTGACAGCAATTTGTGTCAATCTGCGACGTTTAAACTGTTGTTGCATACTTTACGGATTGCAAATACAATTGGATATGGTTTAATGCAGGGGTCACCAACCCACGGGCACCAGGTAGCCCGTAAGGAGCAGATGAGTCGTCCGCTGGCCTGTTCTAAAAATAGCTCAAATAGCAGCACTTACCAGTGAGCTGCCTCTATTGTTTAAATTGTATTTATTTACTAGCAAGCTGGTCTCGCTTTTCTCGACATTTTTAATTCTAAGAGAGACAAAACTCAAATAGAATTTGAAAATCCAAGAAAATATTTTAAAGACTTGGTTTTCACTTGTTTAAATAAATTCATTTATTTTTTTACTTCGCTACTTATAACTTTCAGAAAGACAATTTTAGAGAAAAAATACAACCTTAAAAATGATTTTAGGATTTTTAAACACATATACCTTTTTACCTTTTAAATTTCTTCCTCTTCTTTCCTGACAATTTAAATCAATGTTCAAGTAATTATTTTTTTTATTATTGTAAAGAATAATACATTAATTTTAATTTGATTCTTCATTTTAGCGTCTGTTTTTTCGACGAAGAATATTTGTGAAATATTTCTTCAAACTTATTATGATTAAAATTCAAAAAAAATATTCTGGCAAATATAAAAAATCTTTAGAATCAAATTTGAATCTTATTTCAAAGTCTTTTGAATTTATTTAAAAAATTTTGTTCTGGAAAATCTAGGAAAAATAATGATTTGTCTTTGTTAGAAATATAGCTTGGTCCAATTTGTTATATGTTCTAACAAAATGCAGATTGGATTTTAACCCATTCAAAACATGTCATCAAAATTCTAAAATTAATCTTCATCAGGAAAAATTACTAATGATGTTCCTTAAATTATTTTTTTAATTTTTTCAAAAAGATTCGAATTAGCTAGTTTTTTTTCTTCTTTTTTTCGGTCCAATTTTGAATTTTAAAGAGTCGAAATTGAAGATAAACTATGTTTAAAAATTTCATTTTCATTTTTTTTCCTGTTTTGTCCTCTTTTAAACCGGTCAATTAAGTGTTTTTTTCGTCATTTATTCTCTACAAAAAAATGTACGACGGAATGACAGACAGAAATACCCATTTTTTAAATATATATATATATATAGATGTATTTATTAAAGGTAAATAGAGCAAATTGGCTATTTCTGGTCATTTATTTAAGTGTGTATCAAACTGGTAGCCCTTCGCATTAATCAGTACCCAAGAAGTAGCTCTTGGTTTCAAAAAGTTTGATGACCCTTGGTTTAATGGCTAAAATGAAACACGATTAGGTATATAAAGTCAACTTCTTTTTTCCACTCAACTGCTTCTTTAAATCAGTGTCTTCGACGATGATAACCATCAAATATGATCAAAGAAATCACAGGCTCATTTAAATAAAGACACACCGTCCGATTTGTGCGCCGTAGAAATGATATGCACTCGTGTTAATAAGATAGAAAACGAGGCAATTTCGTATTTTCAGCAAAAGTTCAAGTGTTTGAACCTGTTCAGTAGGAAATTACTTCTGTTGTGCTTTGGCGCTGTTAGGGAAATAACATTTCCTCGGCCGTCGGGGGCAGGGGGACTGTAGAGGGAGCCCTGGAGCCAATCAAGCCCCTTTATGGCTGCGGCTTTAACAGGTTGTCTCTAAGGTATGAGAGGCAAGGCAAATCAAGTGCAAAATGCAAGCTGCAGTTGTCGTTAAAGCGACTTTATTCTCATGCAAACGATACAAACCGAACAGACCGTCCCATGCGCCTTCCGCCCAAAGCACGCTCGTTCCAAAAGCAATGCCACAGTCCGCTCTTAAAAGACTTTTGGACTCGGATTTGCCGTGAGAAAGAGGCCCCCTTTTTCCAAATCCCGGGGTCAATGCGAGGGACTTTAATTGAAATAGACCGAGAGATCTGTGGGAGAGGGGAGAAGTGCCATGTTATTAACTGATCTGTAGATAGACTTGTTGCCGTTTTAAATTGAGAAAGGAAAGGAGCAGACTGGATGCGAGATAATCCATCATTCCGCCAACCCCTTGGGACAGAGGACCGACTCCCCGGCTTCATCAACAGCTAAAGTGCCGACAGCAGACCTGGTTTTCGCCCACAATGAGCGAGGTATCAGGTGGGAAATGGACCTTGAGGCAGCTCAGCACAGCCTTGTCCTCTCGTAGCGTGGCAGACTGAATGGATGAAAAACTGCCAAAGATTTTCATTTCATTTTTGATTTATTTATTTATTTCGGGCAATGACGTAAAAAAATAATAATAACAATAATTTAAAAAAAGTACAAAGTTGACAACACATGATCAAATAAATGAATGTAGTGCAAAAGGTAATGTATAGTATGTAATGCATGATTGTCCAGTTTTGCCTGAAAGGGAGTGGGAAGAAGATAATTTGTTTAATCCCACCCCCAGTTCTCCATTCAGTGATTATTCCCATTAGTTTCACTGTTAGAAACCCTGTTTCCATATGAGTTGGTAAATTGTGTTAGATGTAAATAACGGAATAGAATGATTTGCAAATCATTTTCAACCCATATTCAGTTGACTATGCTACAAAGACGACATATTTGATGTTCAAACTGATAAACATTTCTTTTTTGCAAATAATCATTAACTTTAGAACTTGATGCCAGCAACACGTGACAAAGAAGTTGGGAAAGGTGGCAATACATACTGATAAAGTTAAGGAATACTCATCAAACACTTATTTGGAACATCCCACAGGTGTGCAGGCTAACAAAGGCTCCTAATTTAGCTGCTGACATATGCAGTAACATATTGTGTCATTTTCCATTTTGTTATTTTGTCAACATTATACGGACAAGTGGTATGAAATTAATTATTTTCTGCTTGTTCATTTACTGTTAATATCTGCTTACTTTATGTTTTAACATGTTCTATTTATACTTATGTTAAAATGTAATAATCACTTATTCTTCTGTTGTTTGGATGCTTTACATTAGTTTTGGATGATACCACAAATTTGGGTATCAATCCGATACCAAGTCGTATTCAAATTCCTCATGTGTCCAGGGACATATTTCCTGAGTTCATAAACACAATATAAATTTAAAAAAATTAAAGAAGATGTTGCGTTGCCAAAAAATATCGACGTAATAATAATAGTATCGACTAGATAAGCTCTTGTAGTTGGTATCATTACAGTGGATGTTAGGTGTAGATCCACCAATGGTGTTTGTTTACATTGTGACGCCGGTGAGCTACGGTGTGTAGTGAAGCATATTTAATAATAATAATAGATTGTATTTGCAAAAAGCACTTTATGTTGAGCAAACAACCTCAAAGTGCCACAGTGTAAAAAAATAGTAATAATAATAATAGCTAATAAAAATAAATAAAATATAAAGACTAGAAACAGCCCAATAGCTAGAACCAGCATGCATGTCTATAAAAAGGCTTTTTAAAAAAGATGGGCTTCACGGTGGCAGAGGGGTTAGTGCGTCTGCCTCACAATACGAAGGTCCTGCAGTCCTGGGTTCAAATCCAGGCTCGGGATCTTTCTGTGTGGAGTTTGCATGTTCTCCCCGTGAATGCGTGGGTTCCCTCCGGGCACTCCGGCTTCCTCCCACTTCCAAAGACATGCACCTGGGGATAGGTTGATTGGCAACACTAAATTGGCCCTAGTGTGTGAATGTGAGTGTGAATGTTGTCTGTCTATCTGTGTTGGCCCTGCGATGAGGTGGCGACTTGTCCAGGGTGTACCCCGCCTTCCGCCCGATTGTAGCTGAGATAGGCGCCAGCGCCCCCTGCGACCCCGAAAGGGAATAAGCGGTAGAAAATGGATGGATGGGTTTTTAAGCCTTTTTTAAAAGCATCCACAGTCTGAGGTGCCCTCAGGTGGTCAGGGAGAGCGTTCAACAGACTGGGAGCAGCGGAGCAGAAAGCCTGGTCTCCCATTGTTCGAAGCTTTGTCCGTGGAGGTTGGAGGAGGTTAGCCTGTATGGAGCGGAGGTGTCGTGTGGAGGATTTGGGGGTGAGCAGTTCCTTGAGGTAGAGGGGGGCATTTCCATGGATGCACAGGTGAGTTAGTAGGGAGATTTTGAATTCAATCCTGAATGGAACAGGAAGCTATTCCTCGTCCTGCAGGTATAATACTTGTAAGAAACTTAGTGATTAGTGATTTGGAAGTAGCTAAAACACTGCAGATTGCGAATGGACGTTAACCGCTAACTAGCTAGCCATGTCTTAAAGCACCTTTTCCGTTGGGCGTTTCAGTGTTATAACTTCACCCTTATTGTTAGTTTTTAAGCCCAAATGCAACCTTTTCTATCTACACACCGCGTCTGCTTGTAAGTACTCCACGATTGTGCGCTGCCGAACATGCTCCTCTGCTCGTAAACCAGCTATGACACGACGGGGCGGGGGTACTTTTCAGAAGCGGTGTAGTACTGAATATCATTCATTAGTATACTAATACCGGTATAACCGTCCAAACTTAGTGTGAATACATCAGTGAGTTAAAGAGGCGCAGTACGTATTTAACACCAGCGTTCTCACCTCGCAGCCCAACAAAGCGGCATCATTCACAGTGTAATCATGCTGTTGTCGATATGATATTGAAACATAACCAAGCCCACGTTGCAGCGCGGAATTATTCACTTACAAGGCCAATATGCCGCCCCCCGATTCTATTTTCCTTGCGTGCGGCGACATAAATCATGTCGACGCTCATTAAATGCCCAGCAAGCTCAAGATAATTACCCCAGCTTGCCTGGCTCGGAGCCCCCCCTCAAATCTTCATGAGTGTTTGCGGCCCCCAGCAGGGAGGAGGGAGGAGGAGAATGAGGACGACACAGAGAGAATTAGATGGGAGAAGAAGGAAGGAGACATGGCTTTTGCCTCCAGTCCTTGTTTAGGGACCTTTTTATTTGAGCACTATGCAAGTTGCAATTACTAAACTACGGCCTAAAAAAACCTAAAAAAAATATCACATTTTTAACAAGGTAATATTGTCATGTCTATGGGATCATGTCTTGTTTTGGTCATGTTCGGTTTTGTTTTTTTGGACAATCAGTTTGTTTGTTTTTTATACTTTTTGATTTCTAATTTACTCTTTTAATTGATTTTACCCTTTAAAATTGTTTTTAATCATGCATCCATCCATCCATCCATTTCCTACCGCTTATTCCCTTTTGGGGTCGCGGGGGGCGCTGGCGCCTATCTCAGCTACAATCGGGCGGAAGGCGGTGTACACCCTGGACAAGTCACCACCTCATCGCAGCTTCGAACAATTGGAGACCAGGCTTTCTGCTCCGCTGCTCCCAGTCTGTTGAACGCTCTCCCTGACCACCTGAGGGCACCTCAGACTGTGGATGCTTTTAAAAAAGGCTTAAAAACCCATCTTTATAAAAAAAAAGCCTTTTTATAGACATGCATGCTGGTTCTAGCTATTGGGCTGTTTCTAATTTTTATATTTTATTTATTTTCATCCATCCATTTTCATCCATCCATTTTCTACCGCTTATTCCCTTTCGGGGTCGCGGGGGGCGCTGGCGCCTAGCTCAGCTACAATTGGGCGGAAGGCGGGGTACACCCTGGACAAGTCGCCACCTCATCGCAGGGCCAACAGAGATAGACAGACAACGTTCACACTCACATTCACACGCTAGGGTCAATTTTTTTAGTGTTGCCAATCAACCTATCCCCAGGTGCATGTCTTTGGAAGTGGGAGGAAGCCGGAGTACCCGGAGGGAACCCACGCATTCATGGGGAGAACATGCAAACTCCACACAGAAAGATCCCGAGCCTGGATTTGAACCCAGGACTGCAGGACCTTCGTATTGTGAGGCAGACGCACTAACCCCTCTCCCACCGTTATTTATTTTTATTATCTATTATTATTATTACTATTTTTTTACACTGTGGCACTTTGAGGTTGTTTGCTCAAGGTGAAGTGCTTTTTACAAATCTAGTATTATTATTAAATATGCTTCACTACACACCATAGCTCACTGGCGTCACAATGTAAGCAAACCCCATTGGTGGATCTACACCTAACATCCACTGTAATGATACCAAGTGCTAGAGCGTATCTAGTCGATACTACTATTATTATTGTTTTTAATCATCCATCCATCCATCCATCCATTTTCTACCGCTTATTCCCTTTTGTGGTCGCGGGGGGCGCTGGCGCCTATCTCAGCTGCAATCAGGCGGAAGGCGGGGTACACCCTGGACAAGTCGCTACCTCATCGCAGGGCTATTGGTTTTACATTTATTTATTTTTTGTTTTCATTCAGTCATTGGTGGAGCATAATATTGTTTTTTAATATTGTTTTTAACATGGCTGTGCAGCACTTTGGAAACGTCCTTGTTGTTTAGGCTTGCTATATAAATAAAGTGGATTGGATTGGATTGGATTGTTACCATAGCAACTCAGTTGCACCTGTCATGCCACGCACCTGTTCAATCACCTGTATTATTTAAACCGAAAGTTGCCAGGGAGTCAGACTGGTGACTTTATCTCTACTCCCTTCATGCCATGCCGTGCCTGTTAACCACACTGTCCATAGTTTCCCTCCTGCCCTTGCCACGTACGTTTTTTTGTTGTTTTTATGTCACATTTATTGAGTTTTGTGTTTTGTCCATAGTCATGCCATAGTGCTAGTTTTTTGTTTTCATAGTCAAGTTTGTTCTCCGTCATTGTGCGCGCCTTTTGTTTGCCTTTTTTTTTTAGTAGTCATAGTGTTAGAAATAAAGGATGTACTTACATTCACGTCTTGCTCGTGACAACTTTCCTTTGCATTCCGGAAAAACAAATCCCAAAGTCCACGCTTTGACGAATATCAGTATTTCATTGAATTTATGTATTTATTTGTCTCGTGACTAGGGTTGCGCAGTATAGCTGACTTACAACGGCTGAAGACTTTTGTCCGCCCTTTTTGATTGCTCGAGGAACTCTGCGGAAACGTTTATCCTTTTTGTGGTTTGAACTATTCGTGCAGCCGAAAACAACACAGGAATAGGGTTTTTTTTTTTTGGAGAAAGGCTAAATGGCGCCTGGTACATATTGAGAACAGAGCGATCTAGCTAAATTTGTGGAATTGCCCAAAACTAGAACCTTGTCACAACAGAAAGTAACCAGTAATAATAATAACAATAACAATAATTTTTATAAAAAAATAATACAACTTGATGACGCAATATTTTACCACATACACTATATTGCCAAAAGTATTTGGCCTCCCATTCAAATGATCAGAATCAGGTGTTCTAATCACTTGGCCCGGCCACAGGTGTATAAAATCAAGCACATAGTCATGGAGACTGTTTCCACAAACATTTGTGAAAGAATGGGCCGTTCTCAGTGATTTCCAGCGTGGAACTGTCACCTGTGCAACAAATCCAGTCGTGAAATGTCTTCGCACCTAAATATTCCAAAGTCAACTTTCGGCTGGAATAGTTTGGGAACAACAGCAACTCAGCCACCAAGTGGTAGGCTATGTAAACTGACAGAGAGGGGTCAGCGGATGCTGAAGCGCATTGTGCAAAGACTCCCTGCACGGTCAGTTGCTACAGAGCTCCAAACTTCATGTGACCTTCCAATTAGCCCACGTACAGTACGCAGAGAGCTTCATGGAATGGGTTTCCAATAGCCGAGCAGCTGCATCTAAGCCATACATCACCATAATCCAATGCAAAGCGTGGGATGCAGTGTTATGAAGCACGGCGCCACTAGACTCTAGAGCAGTGGAGACGCGTTCTTTGGAGTTAAATCCCGCTTTTCCATCTGGCAATCTGATGTAAGAGTCTGGGTTTGGAGGTTGTCAGGAGAACTGTACATTTCGGACTGCGTTGTGCCGAGTGTGAAATATGGTGGAGGAGGAATTAGGTTGTGGGGTTGTTTTTCACCCTTAGTTCGGGTGAAAGGAACTTCGAATGCTCCAGGATACAAAAACATTTTGGACAATTCCATGCTCCCAACCTTGTGGGAACAGATTGGAGCGGGCCCCTTCCTCTTCCAACATGACTGTGCACCAGTGCACAAAGCAAGGTCCATAAAAACATGGATGACAGAGTCTGGTGTGGAAGAACTTGACTGGACTGCACAGAGTCTTGACCTGAACCCAATAGAACACCTTTGGGATGAGTTAGAACGGAGACTGAGAGCCAGGCCTTCTTGACCAACATCAGTGTGTGACCTCACCATTGGAAGAATGGTCGAACATTCCTATAAACACACTCCACAAACTTGTGGCCAGCCTTCCAGAAGTGTTGAAGCTGTAATAGCTGCAAAAGGAGGACCGACATCATATTGAACCCTATGGGTTAGAAATGGGATGGCACTTCAAAGTTCATATGTAAGTCAAGGCAGGTGGCCAAATACTTTTGGCAATATAGTGTACGTCCGCAGCTAATTTAGAGGCCTCTGTTACCCGTTTTGAATTTATTCTATTATCATTGACATTCCAAATAATATATTGTGATATATAATGTTATTACAGGAAGCTGGAAGATACTTGGCAATATAGATTTTAGGCCATTCCTAGCACTGAGTAGTTGTTTTTTTCACCCCAGTGTTAACCCTTCAAACTTTCCTCCATTAGATAAAGTTCTGATTGATACATCTTTTTTATGCTGCTTTGCTGGTCTCAAGCGTTTGGAACCTCCAATGTTCCCTTTCTGAATCCATATGTCACATGTGAGGACGTAGACGCTTGAAGTGAACGGCACAGCACAACTTTGACCCCGGTTTGTCGTCCGATTCAATAAGGTTTGGTTTTGCTTTGATCCGTGACGGTCGTTTGAGGAGACGCTGACCATTGACCGCAGCTACCAGAGCCTTTGAGATCTGAAGCGTTTCTTTCCGTTGAGATATTTAAATCATGCTTTTATCTGCCTGGTGGGCTACGTTGTCACTGTTGCCACTATGCAGTATGTGGTGTGCACTGAACATGGTGTCTAATAGCACAAGCTACTCTATGGATTCCACAAGCTGTGTCGCGCGAGGTATTTAGATCTTAGTAAACTAGGCACTTAGTTTCGAAGCGCCGATTTCCATAACCCAAAACCAGTGAAGTTGGCACGTTGTTTAATTCGTAAATAAACACAGAATACACTGATTTGCAAATCATTTTGAACTTATATTCAATTGAATAGACAGCAAAGACAATATATTTAATGTTCTAACTGAAACAGCTTTGTTATTTTTTGCAAATATTAGCTCATTTAGTATTTGATGCCTGCAACATGTTTCAAGAAAGCTGGCACAAGTTGAGGAATGCTCATCAAACACTTATTTGGAAGGTCGCACAGGTGAACAGGCTAGTTGGGAACAGTTGAGTGCCATTAATGGGAATAAAAGCAGCTTCCATGAAATGCGTTTACAAACACGGATGGGACGAGGTTCAGCACTTTGTGAACAAATGTGTGAGCAAATCGTCCAACAGTTTAAGAACAACATTTCTCAATGAGCTATTGTAAGGAATTCAGGGATTTCACCATCTACGGCAGGGGTCGGGAACCTTTTTGGCCAAGAGAGCCATGAAAGCCAAATATTTTAAAATGGATTTCAGTGAGAGCCTTATAATATTTTTTAACACTGAATACAATTAAATATGTGCATATTTAAGTAAGACCAACATTTTTAGAGAATAATAAGTCTCTTATTCTTTTTAATAACGTTGTTATTGGGGCGGTACATCTCGGATGGTAGAGTGGCCGTGCCAGCAACTTGAGGGTTCCAGGTTCAATACCCGCTTCCGCCATCCTAGTCACTGCCGTTGTGTCCTTGGGCAAGACACTTTACCCACCTGCTCCCAGTGCCACCAACACTGGTTTAAATGTAACTTAGATATTGGGTTTCACAATGTAAAGCGCTTTGAGTCACTAGAGAAAAAGCGCTATATAAATATAATTCTTGAACAGGTGCGATAGAAAATGGATGGTTGGATTAAAATGCATGAGAATGTCTTATCTTTTGAACGTTATTTTTAACACTGTGATTATCAGCGGAATTATTCATTACTTTTTATGTTAAGCAATGCCAGCTAAGATTTATCTGAGAGCCAGATGCAGACATCAAAAGAGCCACATCTGGCTCTAGAGCCATAGGTTCCCTACCCCTGATCTACGGTCTGTAATAATAAAAATAATAATAATAGATTTTATTTGTAAAACACACTTTACGTTGAGCAAACAACCTCAAAGTGCCAAAGTGTAAAAAATAGTAATAATAAAAATAAATAAAATATAAAACTAGAAACAGCCCAATAGCTACAACCACCATGCATGTCTATAGAAAGGCTTTTTTAAAAAGATGAGTTTTTAAGCCTTTTTTAAAAGCATCCACGGTCTGAGGTGCCCTCGGGTGGTCAGGGAGAGCGTTCCACAGACTGGGAGCAGCGGAGCAGAAAGCCCGGTCTCCCATTGTTCGAAGCTTTGTCCGTGGAGGTTGGATGAGGTTAGCCTGTTTGGAACGGAGGTGTCGTGTGGAGGATTTGGGGGTGAGCAGTTCCTTGAGGTAGAGGGGGGCATTTCCATGGAGGCATCAAAATGTTCAGAGAATCTGGAGAAATCACTGCACATAAGCGATGATATCACGGACCTTCGATCCCTCAGGCGATACTGCATCAAAAAGTGACATCAGTGTGTAAAGGATATCACCACATGGGCTCAGGAACACATCAGAAAACCACTGTCAGTAACTAAAGTAGGTTGCTACTTCTGTAAGTGCAAGTTAAAACTCTACTATGCAAAGCGAAAGCCATTTATCAACAACACCCTGATGCAAAGATTCAAAAAAAAAAAATAAATAAAAAAAAAAAACATTTTAATGAAAAAAGTTAATATATATATAGATGTTTTTATTTTATTTACTTGGGTCTTCCGGCGGGCAGGATTCTGGACGCTGGTGGGCCGGATCCGGCCCGCAGGCCTTAGTTTGGGGACCCCTGGTATAAACAAAATAGAGCGATTGCCGCTGGCACCATCGTTCGCCGACTTTTGCTAATGTTTATGTATGATTTCGAATGCATAAAAAAAAGAAAAACACGCGTGTTCTTGTCTTACATCGGGACTGTTCCAAAAAAAATGTTTTAGATCACCTTTGAGGCTTTTGTTCTTCTCGCTGCGTTGGAGGCTTATTTGAAACATTCAGGGAAAAGCTGTTCCCCATGTCAACAATACGTGACGGCGCGTGTGTGAGCGTTGATCTAACCTGACAGCTTCCTCCCGGATAGAGAAAAAAAAAAATAGAGATGTCACTCACAAACTGGGAAGTTTATTTTTTTTTTGTGAAGTTATCTCGGAGAGACTTTTGGAATGGAACATTGTTTCACTAAACACAGACCGCAAGAGGCTTCCCAGCAAATCCGTAATCCTGTTTTCATTACGCCGCAAATCTTGATTTGCGTTCCACAGCTTTTAATCTGAAAATACTTCCTGCAGCCTAAATCCTATTTGCTTTGCCTTGCAGCTGCAACGCCACATAGACGGGGAGCGCGGGCGAGGCCAGGATTGGCAGGTGTGCGTGGATAACAAGCGCTCATCTCCCACAAACAGGTTTGCCAGCTGTTTTTTGTTTTTTTCGAACTTTGTGAATATTTGGCGAGCGGGATTAATTTGCTCGACAGTTTGTGTCTTGCCGTTTTAAGCGCCCGTGGGTGCACGAGCAGCAATAAAGCCTGCGACAGCATCATCATTGCAAACCAGCATCTGGATCCTTTCCAGTAATCACAAATCTAATATAAAAAGCACAAAAAAAATGGCTGTTTACAGTTTGCCGGAGATTACACTCCAATATAAACTGGAACTGCCTTCGGGAATCATTTGAATTGGACTTTCCTGCTTGCAATCAGTCAAGCGTGACCTTCCATGCTCTCCCTGTATAACTTGCTTTTTTTCCTCTTGTGAGCCAAACAAGAACTGTGTGGCCACAGAGAAAACACACAAATGAGCTTCCACTGGAGAGCAATACAAGACTCTACTCAATTTATCTGTTATCCATTTTTAAAGGGGAACTGCACTTGTTTTTGCAATTTTGCCTATCGTTCACAATCATTATGAACACAACTTTATTTACTTTTTCATTCTAACATGTAAAAAAATGTTTCGCGTTTTGTGGCTATCAATGCAGCTAATTGAAGCAATCTATTCTAGCTCTAAATCACTCTTAAAGGCCTACTGAAATGTGATTTTCTTATTTAAATGGGGATAGCAGGTCCATTCTGTGTCATACTTAATCATTTCGCAATATTGCCGTATTTTTGCTAAAAGGATTTAGTAGAGAACATCGACGATAAAGTTCGCAACTTTTGGTCGCTAATAAAAAAGCCTTGCCTGTACCGGAAGTAGCAGACGATGTGCGTGATGTCACTGGTTGTAGGGCTCATCACATCCTAACATTGTTTATAATCATAGCCACCAGCAGCAGGAGCAATTTGCACGTTTCCCCATTAATTTGAGCGAGGATGAAATATTCGTGGATGAGGAAATTTAGAGTGAAGCACTAAAAAAAAAAAGGAAAAGAAAAGGCGACGGCTCCAGGCGGCGGCAGTGGGAGCGATTCAGATGTTATTAAACACATTTACTAGGATAATTCTGGAAAATCCCTTATCTGCTTATTGTGTTAATAGTGTTTTAGTGAGGATATAAAGTCATACCTGAAAGTCGGAGGGCTGCGGTGAACGCCAGTGTCTCTGAGAGAAGCCAATGGAGGAGCCAAGATCACATCTGCCTTTTTGACAGCTGCAGGAGGAGGTAGCATAATCCGCTGAAGTCTCTGGTAAGAGCTGACTTAATATCACAATTGGTTGACATGTGGTAGAGAAACATGTTCGCTTGACCGCTCTGTGTTAAAGCTTCACAACCTTCAAAGAAACACCGGCTGTGTTTCGGTTGCCAAAGGCAGCTGCAATCCACCGCTTTCCACCAACAGCATTGTTCTTTATAGTCTCCATTATTAATTAAACAAATTGCAAAAGATTCAGCAACACAGATGTCCAAAATACTGTGTAATTATAATTATAATCAACATAAGCGTCATCATTCCGTGACGTTTTCAACAGGATACCTCGCGGGAAATTTAAAATTGCAATTTAGTAAACTAAACCGGCCGTATTGGCATGTGTTGCAATGTTAATATTCCATCATTGATATATAAACTATCAGACTGCGTGGTCGGTTGTAGTGGGTTTCAGTAGGCCTTTAAAATGCATTAAAATGTTTAATATTATAATTTTCCTGAGGGAACTCTCCTGAAGGAATCAATAAAGTACTATCCATCTATCTAAAAAACTGTCAACAATACTTCCCTAACCCGTATAATAACCAAGCTGTAACAACATTGTTATTGTAGCACAACTCCATGCTTCAGAATTAGCCGTAACCTAGCTTCGGCAATAGACAAGCTAGCTTGTACGTCAGCACAAAATGCATTTTGAGTTTGTAATGCACAACACAATGCGATAGGACACCAATCAGTACTGACTAAAAAACATCAACAATCTTTTTACAGTATCTGTAAAGTATTATTTCGTGTTTTGTTTGCACACAGCTAGCCATACAGCATATGTACTGTGTGCATCATGATCGATTTTAAAGTGTGACTCACTCGATGGACAGTTCAGTCTGTTTGGTCCAGTTGGCAGAGGCTGTTATTTACGGTTTATTTTGGGTAAGCACTCCATTTATGTTGAAACAGCCTGACTCCATGTTCCATATTCATAGCTTTAAGTCACTTTCACCTCACTCTGCTCCCGTCTCACCCTTCCTTAATGCTCGCTTCTGGAAGCAGCAGTTCATCCTCCGTATATTCTGCTTCAAAAAGATAAGGTCGTGAATGCTCATTTGTCCAAAAATTGTCGTTTTCCTGGTCTATCAATTCTGCCATGATTAGAACACACTTGCGTTTGTTTCCGGAAGTAGGAACACACATTTGTTGCCGGAAATCGGAAATATGTTGCTGTGGAAACAGAAATAAATGGGAGGAAGAAATATAGGGCAAATATTGTATATATACTTGCAGTGTGTGTATAAAACATTATACATACTGTTATGAAGGTGTCTGTTACTACATTTTATATAAATACATATATATATATATATATATATATATATATATATATATATATATGTGTGTGTATATACTTGCAGTGTGTATATTGTACATATTACATATTGTTATGAAGGTGTCTGTTACTACATTTTATATAAATACACATATATATATATATATATATATATATAAATATATGTGTGTGTATATATATACATACACTTACAGTGTGTATATTGTACATATTACATATTGTTATGAAGGTGTCTTTTACTACATTTTATATAAATACATATATATATATATATATATATATATATATATGTGTGTGTGTGTGTGTATATATATATATATACATACACTTACAGTGTGTATATTGTACATATTACATATTGTTATGAAGGTGTCTGGTACTACATTATATATAAACTTCCATCTATCCATCCATTTACTACCGCTTGTCCCTTTGGGGTTCGCGGGGGGTGCTGAAGCCTATCTCAGCTACATTCGGGCGGAAGGCAGGGTACACCCTGGACAAGTCGCCACCTCATCACAGGGCCAACACAGATAGACAGACATCATTCACACTCACATCCGTTCTAATGCTCCCTCAGTTGCCATGGACACTGATTTTTTTGCACCTGCCTCTGGTTAGTGGTCAGGGCGCTCACCTGCTCCTGATCACTAATCAGAGAGCTATAAATACCTGCCTTGTCGTCTACCCAGCTTGATAGTTGTGTTTGTTTTTCCAAACACCGAGTCCTGCATGTATGGTTATTTTGTTAACTACGTGCTAGTCCCCCCTAGGCTAAATTATTAAGCTTTTTCATAGTTTCTTGTGCCATTATCATGTTTACCTTTTGAATTTTTTTGCCTACGCCTTTGTAATAAATATACATAAATATTTTTTGTCCTGTTCAGCTACTCTGGCAAATCATATTGTTGATGTACACCAGGCCTAGGTAATTATTTTGACTAGGGGGGCAAATGTAGAGAAAACAATGTGCCTGGGGGCGGGTGTTTCTGTTTTTAAGAACACTAATACAAAACCTAGCAATAATGTCTGATTGAATGCTACAAACGTTATGACAGACCTTAAAAAAACGGAATGTAATTTTAAGTTTTTTTACTAAATGAGTTACCCAGAATGTGTATGAAAATAAAGAATGTGGGATTTACAATATTAACTATGAACGATAAAACACTGAATATTAACATATGAATTTCACACCCCCTCTCGTTCGAAATATTTGACAATAAAGCGAAACGCAACAAAAATGCAACAAACATAGCAAAATATGAAGGTGAAGGGTACAAAAAAACCCACCTACAATCTGATGTATCTGATATATCACTAAGTTTTAGACCCTTGTTGTAAAAATCGCGTCTTTCCCTGACACCCAGGCTGGCCGCTCTGGAAACACTCAGTGGAAACTTTCCCCATCAGAGCTGCTGTGACTTAGGTTACCATAGTAACTAATTAGATTACCATAATAACTAATTAGATGACCATAGTAACTAGTATATCATGCAAAAACGCAGAGTCCAACCATTGAAATACTTTGTATAGTTCAAGACCTACGGTCATTTGAAAACACCACTGCACATCATAATGGCAGCTACATTTTCCATCTAAAAGATCTAAAAAAATTAATTAAGAATGTCTGGCGGGCCAGATTGAAAAGCTTAACGGGCCGCATGTGGCCCCGGGGCCCTAATTTGCCCAGGTCTAATGTAGACGGTCATATTTGCTGCAAATATTTACTTTACAAAAGAGACAACAACATAACAGCATCAGAAAATAGGATATATACATATATGATACAAAAAGTTATAGCAAAGAAACTGAAGTAAATATTAATAATACAGAAATGACAATGAACATTATTACATTACAAATGGAGCATTAAAAACACCAATAAAAATAGCACTACTGATAATCAATAATAATTACCTCTATTATCAACAATATAGTTGTTTCAAAAGGAACAATACATATATAAGTAATGATAACTAGAGATAAAAAAGAAAGCAGATAAATGCAGGGGAACAAAGGGAAGGAAACTGTATTAACCTTGTAGATGGTTATGATAACAATAGGTTAAGTTTTGTCAGTGTGTTACCCAGTTTACCCTAAATATTCGTTTTACCTGCACGCTGCTCCCTGACGTCCTTTCTGCATCCTGGGGGAAATGACCGCCGCAAAAAACATGCAACCCGGGCGCAGCACGTCTTTTCGGGTTGCACCGTTTTGCGGGCGGTCTCACTTACGTGCCTCCACTTCGACTGCATCTTCTCCCCGTCAGCCTAGTTGTAGTTTTTAGCGCTTCCATATCGAGTCTTCTGACCGATATAAATTCGAATTATACGCTACTTTTTAGGGGTGCACAAAAAAGGTGGATTCACATCAATCAATCAATCAATCAATGTTTATTTAAATAGCCCTAAATCACAAGTGTCTCAAAGGGCTGCACACAACGACATCCGTGGATCAGCGCCCACATCTGAATCGTCATTCTTATACATCCGGACTCTAAATCGATTTCAAAAATGTATTTTGGAAAAAAATACAGAATTTACAAAAATACATATATATATATATATTATTTTAATGAGAACCCGTTCTTTTAAAGTCAGTTTGTAGGTCATCTCTATGCTACTAGAGGTGTTTCAAAACTGTAAACTGTTTCATTGTCATTTTCATACTAAGTAATATTTTGTGAGAACTGTATTGAATCGTCCCTCCAGGAATGGAAATCGGATTGACTCGTTAGGTGCCCATGAGTCAAACCCTTACTACTTTGTATTCGAAATGGCATCCAGCGGAGGATGCATGTGCATGCACGAGCCAGTCTGCCCCACAAAAAAAAAAAGAGGAGCTTAGTGACTACAGTGCAAACGACAATGGTCGACTTACGCAAAGCTCTTCGGGTACCGTATTTTCCGGACTTTTAGGCACACTTAAAAAATTTTATTTTTTTTTTCTCAAAACTCGACAGTGCGCCTTAAAAAAAAAATAATATAGAGACTTATATCACGCTAAACACTCAAAGCGCTCACAGAGAAGTGGGACTCAACATTCATTCACACCTGGTGATGGTAAGCTACGTCAGTAGCCACAGCTGTCCTACGGCCCCTCCGGCCACCACCTTTCATTTATTCGTCATTCATTCACCAGTGTGAGCGGCACCGAGGTTAAGGGGTGAAGTGTCCTGCCCAAGGACATAACGGCAGCGATTTTTTGGATGTCATTAGGTGGGAAGCAAACCTGCAACCCTCAGGTTTCTGGCCGGCTGCTCTACCCACTACGCCATGCCACCCCATAAACCCGGTGTGCTTAATGTAAGGAGTATGTTTGGTGGAGCTTACCCATCTCGAAGCACTTTTATGTGACCAGTAGATGGCAGTCAAACATAAGAGATATTAATAATAATGATCATATCATCCATCCATCCATTTTTTACCGCTTATTCCCTTTTGGGTTTGCGGGGGGCGCTGGCGCCTATCTCAGCTACAATCGGGCGGAAGGCGGGGTACACCCTGGACAAGTCGCCACCTCATCGCAGGGCCAACACAGATAGACAGACAACATTCACACTCACATTCATACAATTGGGCCAATTTAGTGTTGCCAATCAACCTATCCCCAGGTGCATGTCTTTTGGAAGTGGGAGGAAGCCGGAGTACCCGGAGGGAACCCATGCATTCACGGGGAGAACATGCAAACTCCACACAGAAAGATCCCGAGCCTGGGATTGAACCCAAGACTGCAGGACCTTCGTATTGTGAGGCAGACGCACTAACCCTTCTTCCACCGTGAAATCATAATGATAATGAATTAATTGTAACGCACTTTTACATTTGTTAAAATCTCAAAGTACTACAAAGAATAAAAAAAATAATAAAAAAAAATAGAAAGTTACAATATCCATCCATCCATCCATTTTCTACCGCTTATTCCCTTTAGGGGGTTGGTCGAGGGGCGTGTTTGGGGGGCGTGGGTAAGAGGGGAGGAGTATATTTACAGCTATCCATCCATCCATTTACTACCGCTTATTCCCTTTGGGGTCGCGGGGGGCGCTGGTGCGTATCTCAACTACAATCGGGCGGAAGGCGGGGTACGCCCTGGACATATCGCCACCTCATCATTTAATAGAAAATTAAAATAGAAATGAAAACATGAAAAACACTAGATAAAACAGAAACACAGATACAAAATATGGAAGAAAAACCTGAGACCACTGGATTAAACAGATAGGCAAGCAGTGTATTAAAAACATGAGAAATTAGATAAAAGCTGTGCTAAAAAGGTGGGTTTTTAGTCACTTCTTAAAACGGTCGACCGACTGTGGTGCTCTAAGATGGTCGGGGAGAGCGTTCCAGAGTTCGGGAGCGGTCGAGCAGAAAGCCCGGCGGCCCATAGATTGTAACTCTGTCCTGATGGGTTTGAGGAAGTTAGTGTTTGAGGAGTGGCGGTTGCAGGTAAGAGGTTGAGGGGAAACCAGGTTAGCGGATTAATCTTGAATTGGGTCCCGGGATGCAGAAGGAAGCCAGTGGAGTGATTTGAGGATGGGTGTGATATGATCACTTTGCGCACTCTCATCAGGATCCTCGCTGCGCTGTTTTGGATGTACTGGAGCTTTTTTGATGCTCTTTTTGGGGACCCTGACTCGAAGTGCGTCGCAGTAATCAAGCCTGGAGGAGACGAAGGCGTGGGCGGGTCTTTTAGTGTCGGCTGGGGGGGCGGAGTCTTGAGATGTTGCGGAGGTGAGGGAAAGACGTTTTGCACAGATGGTTGATGTGGGATGGGGTCCATTTTCACTCTCTGGTTGGTGATAACTGGGGAGAGTGGCAGGTTCTGTCCAGAGAAGGTGATGCTGGTTATGGGGCATGTGTTGATCTGGTGTGGGGTTGCCTATTTTCATGACCACAGTTTTTTAGGGTATTGAGCTGCAGGAAGTTGATGCTCATCCAGGCCTTTATCTCCTCCAGGCAGGTGGTGAGAATGGAGAGGGACGTTGGTGATGAGGGTGAGGTTTGCATTGTTCGCAGGTACAAACCTTGTTTCCATATGAGTTGGGAAATTGTGTTAGATGTAAAAAAAAAAAAATGGAATACAATGATTTGCAAATCCTTTTCAACCCATATTCAGTTGAATGCGCTACAAAGACAACATATTTGATGTTCAAACTCATAAACTTTTTATTTTTTTTCCCAAATATTAATTAACTTACAATTTCATGGCTGCAACACGTGCCAAAGTAGTTGGGAAAGGGCATGTTCACCACTGTGTTACATCACCTTTTCTTTGAACAACACTCAATAAACATTTGGGAACTGAGGAAACTAATTGTTAAAGCTTTGAAAGTGGAATTATTTCCCATTCTTGCTTTCTGTAGAGCTTCAGTTGTTCAACAGTCAGGGGTCGCCGCTGTTGTATTTTATGCTTCATAATGCGCCACACATTTTCGATGGGAGACAGGTCTGGACTGCGGGCGGGCCAGGAAAGTACCCGCACTCTATTACTACGAAGCCACGCTGTTGTAACACGTGGCTTGGCATTGTCTTGCTGAAATAAGCAGGGGCGTCCATGATAACGTTGCTTGGATGGACCATTCAGCATTAATGGTGCCTTCACAGATGTGTAAGTTACCCATGCCTTGGGCACTAGTGCACCCCCATACCATCACAGATTCTGGCTTTTGAACTTTGCGTCTATAATAATCCGAATGGTTATTTTCCTCTTTGTTCTGGAGGACACCACGTCCTCTGTTTCCAAATATAATTTGAAATGTGGACTCGTCAAACCACAGAACACCTTTCCACTTTGCTTCAGTCCATCTTAGGTGAGCCCGGGCCCAGCCAAGCCGGCGGTGTTTCAGGGTGTTGTTGATAAATGGGTTTTGCTTTGCATAGTAGAGTTTTAACTTGCAATTACAGATGTAGCGACCAACTGTAGTTACTGACAGTGGTTTTATGAAGTGTTCCTGAGCCCATGTGGTGATATCCTTTACACACTGATGCAGTACCGCCTGAAGGTTCAAAGGTCCGTAATATAATCACTTATGTGCAGTGATTTCTCCAGATTTTCTGAACCTTTTGATGATTTTACGAACCGTAGATGGTAAAATCTATAAATTCCTTGCATTAGCTTGTTGAGAAATGTTGTACTAAAACTGTTCGACAATTTGCTTACAAATTGGTGACCCTCGCCCCATCATTGTTTGTAATTACTTAGCATTTCATGGAAGCTGCTTTTATACCCAATCATGGCTCCCACCTGTTCCCAATTAGCCTGCACACCTGTGGGATGTTCCAAATAAGTGTTTAATGAGAATTCCTCAACTTTATCAGTATTTATTGCCACCTTTCCCAACTTATTTGTCACATGTTGCTGGCATCAAATTCTAAAGTTAATGAATATTTGCACAAAAAAAAAGTTTGTCAGTTTGAACATTAAATATGTTGTCTTTGTAGCATATTCAACTGAATATGGGTGCAAAATGATTTGCAAATCATTGTATTCCATTTATATTTACATCCAACACAATTTCACAACTCATATGGAAATGGGGTTTGTAAGTAGGAAGGCAGGATCGTTTTATGAATATATCCTCCGTGTTTGGATTTCACATTTTCAGGACTTACGCAGATCCCAAATACACAAAAACGGGTAGCAATAGGTAAGAAAAGTTGGTTTTGCATAAAAGGCTCCACATGATATTCTCCCCGAACACAACACACAAGGGATTTGGTGCACGAGAATGGAAGCAACAAAACCATCTGTTAAGCAGCTGCTGTCATAATGTTGTTTGAATTGTGCCGTCTTGTCTGACTATTAACCTCCCTGGCCTTGGATTTTTTTTTGGCAGCCCCAGCTGCATAGTGGGTTCTCCTCACAATCACACTGGCAAACTTTTCTTACAATTAATTAGCACAAAAAAAAAAAAAAACATTTTACGTTGTCATTGTGTGACTTTGGATCCCAAGGAGCGGTACTGCATCAAAAAGCAACATCAGAGTGTAAAGTACATCACCACATGGGCTCAGGAACACTTCAGAAAACCACTGTCAGTATCTACAGTTGGTCGCTACATCCGTAAGTGCAAGTTAAAACTCCACAATGAAAAGCAAAAGCCATGTATCAACAACACCCAGAAACGCTTTGCTGGGTCCGAGCTCATTGGACTGATGCAAAGTGGAAAGGTGTTCTGTGGTCTGACGACTCCACATTTCAAATTGCTTTTGGAAACTGTGGACGCCGCATCCTCTGTAACAAAGAGGAAAATAACCATCCGGATTGTTTATCAACAACACCCAGAGTGGGTAAAATTTTGAGGGCAATTTTTTTTTTCCATTTTGGAGTAAGGTTGTAACTTGACAAAATGTGGAGAAAGTGTTGGTAATACTTTCCGGATGCACTGTTTGTTGTGTTTTGGGAATTCTGTTTGTTGGTTCTTTATTTCTGCTTGTCAGGTTTTATTTTTACCCCCCTGTTGTTTTGTTGACCTCTGCCCTGCTTTTTAGATTGCTCTGAGCCTGATGGTGGGTGGAGCCAGGAGACACACATGTGGAGAGTTTGGCAATTAGGCTTTCTAACGCTGCGTTCCATTTTCATCGGAAGTGGGAAGTCGGAGCTGGGAATGACGTCACCGGTGAGTTGTGAGCTTTCTAGTTCTTAAGTTGGAAATCCTCCCCGAAAACTATTTTTGTGCTTGCCTTGTCTGAATACAACTTTTGTGAAAATATGCACTATTTCTGCAATTTTCACACACAGTGGATGAAGAGGAAACAAAGCAAAGTAGAGCGTATAGACCACATTAAATAGATGTAGTATACACTGCAGTAGTGTTACTATATATACATGTGCAACAATACTTAGTCTATGGCTGATTTACTGCACAAATAACTAATATTCACACACACACTAGATGTGATGCATTGGACACATACCGTTGTTCCACCCCCTGGGAGGTGAGGGGAGCAGTGAGCAGCAGCGGTGGCCACGCTCGGGAATCATTTTTGGTGATTCAAACCCCAATTCCAACCGTTGATGCTGAGTGCCAAGAAGGGAGGTATGGGGGCCCCATTTTTAAAGTCTTTGGTATGTCTCGGCCGGGTTTTGAACTCACAACTTACCGATCTCAGGGCGGACACTCTAACCACTAGGCCACTGAGTACAACGTACAACAATACATAGTTTATGGCTTATTTACTGCAAAAGAAGTTATCAGAAGTTAAAGTTAAAGTACCACTGATAGTCACACACACACTAGGTGTGATGAATTTGACCCATACCCTTGTTACACACCCTGGGAGTTGAGGGGAGCAGTGAGTGGCAGCGGTGGCCACACTCGGGAACCATTTTTGGTGATTCAACCCCCAATTCCATCCCTTGATGTTGAGTGCCAAGCAGGGAGGTAACGGGTTCCATTTTTAAAGTCTTTGGTATGACTCGGCTGGGGTTTGAACTCACGACCTACCGATTTCAGGGTGGCACTCTAACCACAGGTTAAGCAGGCTACTGAGCAGGCTAAGAAGCGCTAATAAAGGATATCATAGAACCGGACATCATTGTTTACATCCAGGGCAGCAATCTTTGAAACCAAGTAGTGGTGAGAATTGTAACGTCTTCCGGGCATCGTGATGCGGTTCGTTCTTCTTTGATGCAGATCGGGGTCGGACACAGCGTGAAGGTAAGAAATAATGGTTTATTTAAACTAAAAACAGACTAACAACAGAAACACTGGTAATAGGCAGAAAAGGCAAACAAACAGAACTAGCATGAGAGCTAGAAAAAACCAAAAGCGCTAGCATGGGAGCTAGGGAAATAGCATAAAAAATTGTACAAGGCACAACAGGCAAAACAAAACTACTAGCGTGGGAACAGGAAAGGGATTACCGAGTCGAGGATAAAGGTCGTCACAGTTGCGCGAACACAAATTGCGTGTAACACAAACTTACGAAGCCAGAATGAATAAACAGAAAAGTCGAGTTCAAATAAGGACGGTGATTAGCAAAACAGGTGTGCGTCTGAAAACCGCGACAGGTGAAAATAATAAGCAGCCATGGTGACAGAACAAACAGGAACTAAGGAAGTCAATCATTAACAGAATATGATACAAAAATGGAACAAAACTAGAATATGGTATGATTCGGGCAGCGGATCATAACAGAGAATGGTCCGACTTTCCGAGTAAGAAATCCGACCTCGTTGATATTCTGACTTCCCACTACAAATGGAACGCACCACAAAGCCTTGCTGCAGTGAGTTTGGTTGTGGTTCTTTTTTCCTCTGCATTGGTCACCGATTGTACGCCTGCGCGCCTTGCTTAGCGCATTCTGTTTTTTTTTTCTCCAGTTCTCCTGGCTCCCAGCTCCTGGCCGTGCAAGTTTCTGTTCATGGTCCTGACTCGTTTGTAAGTACCACACTTTGATTTATGTAGCTCCTTTGTCCTGGCCTTTTTCCACACTTTTTGTTACTTTTTGAACTACCTTTTCAAGCACACTTAGTGCTTGGTGCTCAGCTTCTTTTTCATTGTACTATTGCCCTTTCTTCTCTGATGGACTTGTAAATAATACGTTGTTTTTGAACCATCTTGGGTTCCATACACAGCCCTAACAGTATTGTCTCCTTAAGCTTGTTTTCAAAAGCCCTTACCTTACAGTATTTCACTTCTTTTATGTCAAGACGTGGACTATGGTGTGGTTTGTTTTCCCGTGGTGCAAAGCGATTGGACCGGACACGAAGTGAAGGTAATGACATATTTTACTTTTACTATAAACAGGAACAAACAAAAGGCGCTCTCAGCGGAGGTTCAAAACTTGGCTATGAAAACAAAAACTTGCACTAAGGCAAAACTATGGACATAAAACAAAACTTGCACCATGGCATGAATAACGAAAAACCTACTCGGAACGAGAAAGGGACATGGATCATCGGCATGGATAACATGGGTGTGTAGGAGGTGATAGAAGGTGATGTCGCCAGCTGACTGCCTGGCAACTACAGGCTTAAATTGGAGCTGTGATGACAGGTGCGTGAGCCGTGAACACATAACAGGTGAAAATTGATGGGTTGGCATAGTGACAAAACAAACAAGAATGCCCAATGAATCCAAAACAAAACAGAACGTGACCACAAAACATGACATTTTAATACACGAGGCATCCTATTCTATTGGGAACCTAGGTTTTTTTTGCATAGCACATGTTTTTGCTCGTGGTACTACTATGTCTCCATTAGTCTGTTGTCAAGTAGAGTGTCTGTTACAAAAAAATACATTTTAGAGTGTGAGATTGTTGCCCCTGTTGTAGTATGAATTGTATAAAAAAATACCAGCAAGTTTTTTTTTAGTAAGCGCTTAACAACGTAAAACTATAAGAGATATTGATGCATGCTGTCAGTTCTAATCCAAAGTGAACATTTCAGTGCCAATCGTGTCAAAGTCAGCTATATTGTGAATTCTTTACATGTAGACATACAGTCGTGGTCAAAAGTTTACATACACTTGTGAAGGACATCATGGCAGGGCTGTCTTGAGTTTCCAATAATTTCTACAACTCTTATTTTTTGTGATAGAGTGATTGGAGCACATACTTGGTCACAAAAAACATTCAGGAAGTTTGGTTCTTTTATGAATTTATTATGGGTCTGCTGAAAATGTGACCACATCTGCTGGGTCAAAAGTATACATACAGCCACATACATTATCAATTTTGGTGATGTAGAAAAGTTACAATCAAATCAAATTAGCTTCATGGCATGGCCTGTTTATTTCATGTGAGTGACTATGATTGACGTCACCGGTTGACTTTTCTGAGCCCATTTAAATAGGGCTCATGTGATGCAGTCATTAGACTCGGTTACAAACGCGACAATGGGAGAGTCAAAGGAACTCAGCATAGATCTGAAAAAACGAATCATTGACTCGAACAAGTCGGGAAAGTCACTTGGAGGCATTTCAAAGCAGCTTAAGGACCCAAGAACAACTGTGCAGACATTTGTTCGTAAGTAGAAAGTGCATGGCACAGTTTTGTCACTGCCACGGTTCGGAAGAAAACGCAAGCTATCACCTGCTGCTGAGAGAAAATATTATTGTCAGGATGAGTAAGAGTCAACCGAGAATCACCAAAAAGCAGGTGTGCAATGAATTGGAAACTGCTAGAACACATGTGTTAGTGTCCACAGTCAAGCGTGTTTTGCATCGCCTTGGACTGAGAGGCTACCATGCAAGAAGGAAGCCCTTGATCCAGAAGCGACACCTTAAGTCTAAAGTTTGCTGCTGATCACATGGACACAGAGAAGACCTTCTGGAGGAAATTTCTATGGTCAGATGAAACAAAAACTTAACTGTATGGCCACAATACCCAGCAATATGTTTGGAGGTGAAAAAAATGTGAGGCCTTTAATCCCAGGAACACCTCACCTACCGTCAAGCATGGTGGTGGTAATATTATGCTCTGGGCCTGTTTTCCTACCAATGGAACTGGTGCTTTACAGAGAGTAAGTGGGACAATGAAAAAGGAGGATTACCTCCAAATTTATCAGGACAACCTTGAATCATCATCCCACAGGTTGGGTATTGGGCGCAGTTGGGTGTTCCAACAGGACAATGACCCCAAACACAAGTCAAAAGTGGTAAAGGAATGGCTAAATCAGGCTACAATTAAGGTTTTAGAATGGCCTTCCCAAAGTCTTGACTTAAACCCCAATGAGAATATGTGGACCATGCTGAAGAAACAAGTCCATGTCAGAAAACCAACAAATTTAGCTGAACTGCACTGAGGAGTGGTCAATAATTCAACCAGAATCTTGCCAGAAGCGTGTGGATGGCTACCAAAAGTGCCTTATTGCAGTGAAACGACATTTAAGCATTGCTGTATGTATACTTTTGACCCAGCAGATTTGCTCACATTTTCAGTAGACCCATAATAAATTCATAAAAGAACCAAACTTCATGAATGTTTTCTGTGAACAAGTATGTGCTGCAATCACTCCATCATAAAAAAATAAGAATTGTAGAAATGATTGGAAACTCAAGACAGCCATGACATTATGTTCTTTACAAGTGTACGTAAACTTTTGACCACGACTGTACAAGTGATCGAAATTACGTTTTCAGCACAGTCCCACTCAAGTGCAGACAAACAGTACAGGACCACTGACGGGTCAGCCAACTTCCGGCGCCCCTTAAAAAGGTGTGAAAAAGGGAAACATTGAAGAGAGGGGATGAGTTGAAAGATATTCAGTCTAAGGCTGGACTCCCGGGGAGGAGGTCCGGACTGAGGCCAGGAAAAAATACATCCATGTTTATGGATGTATGTTATAATGTCTTTATATTCCAGCGAGTTAATCCTGAGGAAAGAAGCTTTTATAGAAACTGGAGGTTCTGCTACGGAGGCTGCGGAACCTCTTTCTAGAGTCCAGCAGTGAAAACAGTCCTTGGTGGGGGTGGGAGGAGTCTTTACAGATTTTTTGAGCCCTGGTCAGGCACCGGCTTTTAGCAATTTACCGGATAGGCGGAAGAGGAGTCCTGATGATCTTTTCCGCCGTTCTAATCCAATCCAATCCACTTTATTTATATAGCACATTTAAACAACAATAACGTTTCCAAAGTGCTGTACAGCCATGTTAAAAACAATTGTAAAAAAATAAAATAAAAAATAAATAAAATAAAATAAAAAAAAGTATATATATATATATATTATGCTCCACCAATGACTGAATAAAAACAAAAAATAAATAAATATAAAACCAATAAAAACAATATAAAACAAATATGATTAAAAACAATTTTAAAGGGTAAAATCAATTAAAACAGTAAAATAGAAATCAAAGTGTATAAAAAACACAGAGGACAGAGGACCACACAACTCACGTAGTGTTAAAAGCCAAAGAATAAAAGTGGGTCTTAAGACGAGACTTAAAACACTCCACTGTGGAAGCAGTTTGAACATGGAGGGGCAGAGTGTTCCAGAGCTTAGGGCCGACCACAGAGAAGGCCCTGTCTCCCCTGGTCTTAAGTCTGGTCTTGGGCACCACGAGCTGGAACTGGCTCTCGGACCTCAGAGCGCGCGCAGGAATGTAAATTTGGATAAGGTCCGAGATATATTGAGGTGCCAGTCCATGTAAAGATTTAAAAACAAACAGCAATGTTTTAAAATCAATTCTAAAATGAACAGGGAGCCAGTGCAAACTCTGAAGAATTGGGGTTATATGCTGGCGTTTCCTGGCCCCTGTTAAAAGTCGTGCTGCCGCCTTCTGGACTAACTGCAACCGGGAGAGAGCTTTTTGGCTAATGCCAGCATAAAGTGCATTGCAGTAGTCCAGGCGACTTGAAATAAAAGCATGCACGACTTGTTCAAAAAGGTTAAAAGATAAAAAGGGTTTAACCTCTACTAAAAGACGAAGGTGATAAAAACACGATTTTAAAACGCCATTGACTTGTTTGTCTAGTTTAAAATCGCTGTCTATAGTGACGCCAAGGCTGGTGACTTTGGGACGCACATAATTTTGCAATGGTCCCAAGTCAGTGAGGGCCGGACCAAAAACTAAAATTTCCGTTTTTCCCTCATTCATTATTAAAAAATTCTGGGCTAACCAAGCCTTGACGTCGCATAGACAGTTAAGAAGGGGTTCTCACCACTCTCTGCCGAGACTTCCAGTCTGAGGCACTCCAGTCCAGACAGAGATGCAGTTGGTCAGTAGGCTCTCTATTGTGCCTCTGTAGAATGGGTGGAGGGAGCTGTGGTCTTTTCATCCGACGCAAAAAGTGCATGCGCTGCTGAGCTCTTTTTACAAGAGCTGCGGGGTGTATAGGGACCAGGTCATATTGTCAGTTATCTGCACCCCAGGAACTTGGTGCTGCTTACCTTCTCCATTTCTCTTCCGTTGATGAAGAGTGGAGTGTGGCCGTACTGGTGCTTCCTGAAGTATACAAAGATCTCCCTGGTCTTGTCGACGTTCAGGACCAGGTTGTGGGCCCTGCACAGTATACTGCAGTGGTACTTTGACTATGAGGTAGAATCTGTCTCCTGGCTATTTACAATACTTACTTTACATTGTAAGCATCATATCCCGCCCTCCTCCGGCTTTTAGCACTTAAAGCTATAAGGTACTCACGCACATTTGCTTTGTGTGTTGTCAGCTAATGATAGCAATTTAGCGAAGTTTTCAACTAGCGTTAGCCATAATTAAATGTATATTTTATCTAGACTGACCATACCTCCTCTTATCCCCCACTTTTGCGGGGTTGTCCGGGCAGAGTTTCTTAAATGCACCAAATGCCCGGCATTTTGAGTTAGGGCCGTGTGTATTTTCAATGTATGTTCAGGGTTAAGAAGGGGTTAAAATCAAAACAAATTGGGAAGGTGTGCGCACGCAGCAGCATTCGTGAGGGAGGGGCAGAGAGCGAGATAGTTATGATAAACGCGCATGCGACGCCGGGCTCTGCTTGGCGCAGTGGAAGAGTGGCCGTGCGCAACCCGAGGGTCACTGGTTCAAATCCCACCTAGAACCAACCTCGTCACCTCGTCACGTCCGTTGTGTCCCGAGCAAGACACTTCACCCTTGCTCCTGATGGGTGCTGGTTGGCGCCTTGCATGGCAGCTCCCTCCATCAGTGTGTGAATGTGTGTGTGAATGGGTAAATGTGGAAGTAGTGTCAAAGCGCTTTGAGTACCTTGAAGGTAGAAAAGCGCTATACAAGTACAACCCATTTATTTTTATTCGTTGATTTATCAGATTAAATTTTTTATTATCTATAGCAGGGGTGTCAAAAGTGTGCCTCGGAGGCCATTTGTGGCCCACGGGTAATGTTTTTAAGGCCCACGGCACATTCTATCACTATTAAAATAAACAAAAACATAACAAAAGTGAAATAAAAAAGCTTACAGGTGAAATGTAATTTAGAAAAAGTTACAATGTTGACTAATAAAACAAAGCTGTTTTTTTTTCTTTCAAACTGTCATTGCTCAAAACATAATATAGAATCAAAATCAATGTTGTTATGAATTTTCGACCTATCCGAGGTTTCCGATTACGTCACATCAAATATTCCATTTTGAAAAATATTTTTGGTGGAAGATTTTGCATATTTTGTGTGTTTGCCATTAAAAACTGAGTTTTGTTTGACAAAAAAGGGCGGAGAACAAACAACCAAACAAAAAAACAACATTAAAAAAACTAAAACATTTTGAAATGAGGAATTGATCCGAAGTTGATGTAGACTCCAGAGATTTAAGTGTTAAATATAAAATGTATGTATGCCCTGGCACATTATTATCATCATTTCGTTACCCAAGCAAAACACTTTTTACACTTTTACCTACAACTTATTAAATAAAAACATAGAAAAAACTACCAGCAGCGGTAAAGTTTAGATCCATGAAGGAAAGTAGAAAGTGAATGAATGTTTATAACTGAATACATTTACATATGCATACAAATTTGTCTTCTTTTTTTTTAATTTTTTTTTTATGAATTAAGTAACATTTATGACAACCTTTTTTCCAAAACACAATATATAATGTGAGATATAACAGGATAATGCATACATGTATAATTCTTTTTTTTAAACGCTTACAAATAAGTGGGACCCCATTTTGAAAATTCCTAGCGCCAATACTGCTGTCAACAGAGGAGAAAAAATGCTTTATTTAAATTAATATATTATTTATAAAGCAAGTTCGAGTATCATTGGCAAATTTTCACTTAGTCCCGGCCTTGGCACGCATACATGTGTCCTCTTTTTGGTATTTCCGTATATGGTCAGCCTATTTTATCATAACAACAACATGACTGCAAATTGTCGGTTGCTTCTCTTGGACTGCTTTTTGTGTGTGTGTGCATGTTCTCATTCATCCAGGTCATTGTGTTTTCTCCATATATTGTTTTTTTACTTGGATTAGCAGTCCATTTTCTCTCTTTGTAGCTTTGATGTAAGCTCCCTCGCTACATGGGTCTTAAACGGGCCTGGGCAAATTAAGGCCCGGGGGCCACATGCGGCCCGTTAAGCTTTTCAATCTGGCCCACTGAACATTCCCAAATCTTTTTTTTTTTCTAGACCTTTTAAGATAGAAACTATAGCTGCCATTTTGATGTGCAGTGATGTTTTCTAATTACCGTAAGTCTTGAACTATACAAAGTATTTCAATGGTTGGAATCTGCATGATATACAAGTTACTATGGTAATCTATTTACCGTATTTTTCGGAGTATAAGTCGCTCCGCAGTATAAGTCGCACATGCCAAAAATGCATAATAAAGAAGAAAAAAAAAACATATATAAGTCGCACTGGAGTATAAGTCGCATTTTGGGGGGAAATTTATTTGATAAAACCCAACACCAAGAATAAACATTTGAAAGGCAATTTAAAATAGATAAAGAATAGTGAACAACAGGCTGAATAAGTGTACGCTATATGACGCATAAATAACCAACTGAGAAGGTGCCTGGTGTGTTAACGTAACATATTATGGTAAGAGTTATTCAAATATGACACGCCTGTGGATTATGTTTTGTTTTTGTCATGTTTGGTCATGTTATGTTTTGTTTTTTTGGACATTCAGTTCTGTTTTTGCACTTCCTGGTTTGTTTTGCTTCCATAGTAACTCATTGATTTTCGCCTTGTCCTCTAGTCACACCTGTTACTAATCATCATAGTCATTATTTAAGCCATTCTGTTTCTGCCCTCGTCCTGGCAACTTTACCTACTCTTCCTGACCCTCATCTACCTTCATGCCTTGCCTCGCTGTTTGTTGTTTTGACCACGCCATGTAAGTGTTTTTCTATTTATGCCTCAGTGCAAGTTTTTGGGTTTGTTTTGTGCCACAGTTAGTGTTTTTTGTTCCTTTGTATATAGTCATGCCATTGTGCTGTTTTTGTTTTGAGTATAGTGTAGTTTGTTATCCGCCATTGTGCGTGCCCTTTGTTTTCTTGTTTTTGAATTATAGTGTTTAAATAAATCAATGTGTACTCACACTCTCGTCTGGCTCGTGCCAATCATCCTTTACATGGAAGAAGCAATACAAATCCAAGTCCATGTGTGACAAAATAACTAGAACATGCTATACGTTTACCAAACAATCTGTCACTCCTAATTGCTAAATCCCATGAAATCTTATACGTCTAGTCCAGTGGTTCTTAACCTTGTTGGAGGCACCGAACCCCACCAGTTTCATATGCGCATTCACCGAACCCTTCTTTAGTGAAAAATACAAAAAAAATTTTTTCCAATTCAAGACAAAGTTGTATGTTTTTGGTTACACTTTAGTATAGGGGGACATATTCTAAGTAACAAAGACTTATTTTAGAGTTGTTTGGACACTAGGGGAACATATTCTAAGTAATAGAATATGTTAGTTATTTGGTTGGGTTAGGGTCAGGGTTAGGGGTTAGGGTTATAATAAGGCCATGCCGATTAAAGCATGAATTATTACTTAAAGACTAGTTAAGAACCAATATGTTTCTAATTTGCATGGTAATAAACAACTAATTAATGGTGAATATGTTCCCCAAACTAAAGTGTTACCATATTTTTTTTACTGCTGCACAAAATGAACCGTGCATGAACATCACCTTGTTCAAACAACAAAACTAAGACAGTGCATAAACTCACAACAAATTACACACCTGCAAATCAGTCAGCTGTTGCCGTATCTGTTATATGCCAACAGGGAGAAGTTTGTATTTACACGAAGAATCGAACCCCTGAGGTCGACTCACCGAACCCCTAGGGTTCGATCGAACCCTGGTTAAGAACCACTGGTCTAGTCTCTTACGTGAATGAGCTAAATAATATTATTTGATATTTTACAGTGATGTGTTAATAATTTCACACATAAGTCGCTCCTGAGTATAAGTCTCATCCCCGGCCAAACTATGAAAAAAACTGCACTGCAAAAACTGAAATCTAAGTAAGATGAAATATCTCAAATAAGGGTGATATTTGCTTATTTTCTGTCTAATAAGATAATTATTCTACTAAGCAAATTTTATGTTAGAGTATTTTACTTGTTTTAAGGTTTTTGGTCCTAAATTATCTCAGTAAGATATTACAGCTTGTTGCTGAGATTTTATGACCTATATTGAGTAAAATATGCTTGAAACTAGAATATCAAGGGTTGCAAAGCTGTGTCATTAACTCTCACAAGTATAAAACTACCTTTTTAAAGTAACTATTTCTTATTTCAAACATGAAAAAACAATCATAATTTTGACACAATTGTGTCTTCAGCTCTCACTGGATCGGTTCGCAGCCGAGTGTGAAGCGACCGGAATGAGAATCAGCACCTCCAAGTCCGAGTCCATGGTTCTCGCCCGGAAAAGGGTGGAGTGCCATCTCCGGGTTGGGGAGGAGACCCTGCCCCAAGTGGAGGAGTTCAAGTACCTAGGAGTCTTGTTCACGAGTGGGGGAAGAGTGGATCGTGAGATCGACAGGCGGATCGGTGCGGCGTCTTCAGTAATGCGGACGTTGTATCGATCCGTTGTGGTGAAGAAGGAGCTGAGCCGGAAGGCAAAGCTCTCAATTTACCGGTCGATCTACGTTCCCATCCTCACCTATGGTCATGAGCTTTGGGTCATGACCGAAAGGATAAGATCACGGGTACAAGCGGCCGAAATGAGTTTCCTCCGCCGGGTGGCGGGGCTCTCCCTTAGAGATAGGGTGAGAAGCTCTGCCATCCGGGAGGAGCTCAACGTCAAGCCGCTGCTCCTCCACATCGAGAGGAGCCAGATGAGGTGGTTCGGGCATCTGGTCAGGATGCCACCCGAACGCCTCCCTAGGGAGGTGTTTAGGGCACGTCCAGCTGGTAGGAGGCCACGGGGAAGACCCAGGACACGTTGGAAAGACTATGTCTCCCGGCTGGCCTGGGAACGCCTCGGGATCCCCCGGGAAGAGCTAGACGAAGTGGCTGGAGATAGGGAAGTCTGGGCTTCCCTGCTTAGGCTGCTGCCCCCGCGACCCGACCTCGGATAAGCGGAAGATGATTAAAAAAAATTGGGCCAGGCTGTATAGATGAGCACGTACTTGGCGTGATGATGTCATGTTATCGATGGAAAAATGCATTTTTAGACCATATGATTTGCCTGAGTGGCTAGTAGACCCCGAGAGTAACAAGCGCTTGTCTTTTTGCCTTTCCATTAAGCACAATAAATTTGTTTTTAGTATAAGTTTGCTGGTTTCAAGAAATGTCATGCCGAGCGCATATTATTAAGTCAAGATAATGGCACTAGCATTTAATTCATTTAAGAATATTCTTCAAAATATTGAGCAAAAAAAAGTATTTTTTTTTCTACCAAGAACAGTGCCCTTGTTACAAGTGAGAATATACTTATTTTAAGGTATTTTTAGGGTTCATTGAGGTTAGCTAATTTGACTTGTTTTGTAAAGTCTTGACAAGCCGAATTTTCTTGTTCTATTGGCAGATAATTTTGCTTATTTAAAGTAAAAATACCCCTCGTTTTGTATTTTTGCAGTGTGTGACTTATAGTCCGAAAAATACGGTAGTTACTATGATAATTTAATTACTTACTATGGTAATCTGAGTCACACACTGCAAAAACTGAAATCTAAGTAAGATTAAATATCTCAAATAAGGGTAAATAATGCTTATTTTCTGTCTGATAAGATAATTCTTCTCACTAAGCAGATTTTATGTTAGAGTCTTTTACTTGTTGTAAGTGTTTTGGTCCTAAATGATCTCAGTAAGATATTACAGCTTGTTGCTGAGATTTTATGACCTATATTGAGTAAAACATGCTTGAAACTAGAATACCATTTTGTTTTTCAAGGTGGTCTGTCATAACGCTTTTAACATTCAATCAGACATTATTGAGAGGTTTTGTAGACACACCCCAGACTCATTTTTTTCTATAAATTTGACCCCCTGAGTAAAAATAATTGCCCAGGCCTGGTCTAATAGTAGCCAAGCTATAGGAAAAGCTGCTCGTTTAAAAAGTAACAAAGCTACCAATACTGAAAAATGTCGTTAAGCGACGTAGCTTAGCTACATCTACTGTATTTTTCGGACTATAAGTCGCAATTTTTTTCATAGTTTGGCCGGGGGGTGCGACTTATACTCGGGAGCGACATATGTGTGAAATTATAACACATTACCATAAAATATGAAACAATATTATTTAAAAGCGACAACGAGGAAGAAGATTTCATGGGATTTAGCGATTGGGAGTGACAGATTGTTTGGTAAACGTATAACATGTTCTATATGTTATAGTTATTTGAATGACTCTTACCATAATATGTTACGTTAACATATCAGGCAACTTCTCAGTTGGTTATTTATGTGTCATATAACGTACACTTATTCAGCCTGTTGTTCACTATTCTTTATTTATTTTAAATTGTCTTTCAAATGTTTATTCTTGGTGTTGGGTTTTATCAAATACCTTTCCACAAAAAAATGCAACTTATACTCCAGTGCGACTTATATATGTTTTTTTCCTTCTTTATTATTCATTTCCAGTGCGACTTATACTCCGAAAAATACGGTAGCTTGTTACTGCCCACCACTCCCTACCAGAGGTGGGTAGTAACGTGCTACATTTACTCTGTTACATCTATTTGAGTAACTTTTGGGATAAATTGTACTTCTAAGAGTAGTTTTAATACAACATACTTTTACTTGAGTATATTTATAGAGAAGAAACGCTACTTTTACTCCGCTCCATTTATCTACATTCAGCTCGCTACTGATTTTTATCGATCTGTTAATGCACGCTCTGTTTTGTTTTGTCGGAAAGACCTTCAAAGTAGGATCCATCACATGCAGTCACTGGTGACGTTTGACTCCGTTTCACCAATCAAACACAGTCAGTCGGTCACATGATTAACTGCACACTTTTTTTTTTCTTTATAAAACTTAATTTATAAATTTCAACATTTACGAACAGTTGAAAATAATAATCAAAGTAAGTAGAAAAACAGTACAAAACAGTATAAAAAACGTACAAAACAGCGCAAGGGGGTTGTAAATTCAAAGTAAGGGCGGTATAGCTTGGTTGGTAGAGTGGCCGTGCCAGCGACTTGAGGGTTGCAGGTTCGATCCCCGCTTCTGCCATCCTGCTTACTGCCGTTGTGTCCTTGGGCAAGACACTTTACCCGCCTGCTCCCAGTGCCACCGAGACTGGTTTAAATGTAACTTAGATATTGGGTTTCACTATGTAAAGCGCTTTGAGTCACTAGAGAAAAAGCGCTATACAAATATAATTCACAATTCACAACTAAAATAGAATGCAAAAAATATATATATATAAAATAAACAAAGTGCAAAGCTATAGGCTCACTCAATCGCAGTAAATAACTTACATTTGGAACAAAGCATCATCGTTTTCACAGCTTTTTGGTTGTTAGAGGTAGAATGTTTTAATGGAGAGTTCTAAATCTTTTTTAAAGGCACAAAAAACAGGTCGGGTATTGAGAAACTTACATTTGTGAATATAAAACTTAGCCAATAGTATCGTGAGCTTGCAAAGGTAAAATTCATTTTTTTTTAAATTCAATACAGTGTAAAACCAAATATATATTATTTAATTTATATTATTGTTTGAGTTGCTTAAGAGATATTCCTGGCTCTGAATTTGTTCATTGCTATTTTTATGTTTTTGTGCATTACTTGTTGCCGTCATCATTAAACGAACAGGTTACTCAGTACTTGAGTAGTTTTTTCACAACATACTTTTTACTTTTACTCAAGTAAATATTTGGGTGACTACTCCTTACTTTTACTAGAGTAATACATCTCTAAAATAACTGTACTCTATCAGTACAATATTTGGCTACTCTACCCACCTCTGCTCCCTACTACATATCTAAAAGCAGACTTTTGTGGTTTCTTCACAACTTTAAAAATAGCAAATGCATTTTTCTTCCTTTGTTTCAGCTGCAGCTGCATGGTGGGCTGCCTCCAAGGTGGCATCTTGCACCACAGAGCCAGGTTTGACATCCCGCTCATTTTTCCGCCTTTGTCTCCTCATAATGGCTTCTCGGGGCCATTGTGCATTAATGGCGCCGCAATTAGCGGGGATCTTGTCACCGGCAGCCAAACTTATTACATTCAAAACCGTTAAATACAGAAGGAGCCGCGGCACATTGGCTCAAGTGCTTCCCGAATTGATTCCGCCAGATCAGTCACTTTGCAGGATTAGTTGTCACTTTCAATTTCCCCGTAATGGATACGTGACACCAGCGCTCGCTCGTCATCGCTAAATCGGTTTGTTGTGACTGACGAGCCGTATTGATCACTCCCGGCGACGCCGCTCGGGCCCCTCGCCAGCTCCTGCGGGACGGCCTTCCGACTGACGGCGGCAATGTTAATGGCCGTACCTCATCTCCTTAACGCGCCCGCACCATGCTGAGCTTGCAGAAGCTCGTCCTGCCCTTGCTCGTCAGTGGAGGCAACTCGTCGTCTCGTCGGATGATTTAAAAAAAATATGTTATTTATTTCTGAGGCACTTCAAACGTGCACCACGGTGACTTTTTTCACGTGGAGGTCACGATGTGTGTTTTTGGTGGCGGGTTCATTAGCGACCAAGCAGAGCAAACGTTGACAGGTCCGGCAAAATTTGCTTGAGATGGCTCGAAAAATCCTAAAACTATTCAAACTTCTAATTATTAAAAACTACTATTAGAATACTACTATATTTCTATCTATCCATCCATCCATCCATATTCTTCCGCTTATCCGAGGTCAGGTCGCGGGGGCAGCAGCCTAAGCAGGGAAGCCCAGACTTTCCTCTCCCCAGCCACTTGGTCCAGCTCTTCCCGGGGGATCCCGAGGCGTTCCCAGGCCAGCCGGGAGACATAGTCTTCCCAACGTGTCCTGGGTCTTCCCCATGGCCTCCTACCGGTCGGACGTGTCCGAAACACTTCTCTAGGGAGGCGTTCAGGGGGCATCCTGACCAGATGCCCAAACCACTTCATCTGGCTCCTCTCGATGTGGAGGAGCAGCGGCTTTACTTTGAGCTCCCCCCGGATGACAGTGCTTCTCACCCTATCTCTAAGGGAGAGCCCCGCCATCCGGCGAAGGAAACTCATTTCGGCCACTTGTACCCATGACTTTGTTCTTTCCGTCATGACCCAAAGCTCATGACCATAGGTAAGGATGGGAACGTATATCGACCGGTAAATTGAGAGTTTTGCCTTCCGGCTCAGCTCCTTCTTCACTACAACGGATCGATACAACGTCCGCATTACTGAAGACGGCGCACCGATCCGCCTATCGATCTCATGATCCACTCTTCCCTCACTCATGATCAAAACTCCGAGGTCCTTGAACTCCTCCACTTGGGGCTACTTTATTTCATCACTTTCATCACTGTTAAGTGTACAGGAGGACGGATGTAGTTTAGCTCTATATTTATTATATAACACTATATAATTATATATATATATATATATATATATATATATATATATATATATATATATATATATATATATACACACAAGGGAATGGTGTGTGACTATGTGTGAATTAACTGAGGAGTGTTACCAGTTGTGTTGAGCGATAGGAGGCGCGGAAGCCCAATAGGGGCGAGGCTGTGAGCACAGGCAGGAAGTCGGGGGCAATAGCGAGGCATCAAAAGTCCGTGTCCAGGCGGGAGGTCGGGATTCAAGAGGCAGCCAGGGAAGCCGAGGGAATTTGGGGAGACAAGACACACAGCTAGTGACGCGGGGACAAAGGTACGCTGCTGGAAGGCGACTAAAAGAGGACACGAGACAATTGGACACGACGGGGGAGAGATAACGATTGCATAGAGCTTGCTAGGTTCAGCTTATCGTAAAGGACAGGTCGCTACGTTCTGGCACAGGAAGCAGGGTTGCACTGACATAAGTAGGCAGGTCTTCTAATCAGCGACAGGTGCGTTTATTGTTGGCGCACACATGAATGCGCACTGACGTGCGTCCGGACCAATAAATAGATTGTTTAACTTTAAAGTCGTAGTTATTCGTAACAGCGTTTATACCTCAAAAAATGTAATAGTGACACATGAGGGAGACAATTGGACACAATAGGGGAGAAAACACACAGAGAGAAAGATTGCATAGAGCTTGCTAGGTTTAGCTTACTGTACAGGACAGGTCGCTACGTTCTGGCACAGGATTCAGGTTTGCACTGGCATAAGTAGGCAGGTAAATGGCTTGTACTTGTATAGCGCTTTTCTACCCCTTTTTAAGGAGCCCAAAGCGCTTTAAAAGTATTTCCACATTCACCCATTCACACAGCAAGGGTAAAGCGTCTTGCTCAAGGACACAATGGACGTGACTAGGATGGCAGAAGGTGGGGATTGAACCAGTAACCCTCAGATTGCTGGCACGGCCACTCTCTCAACTTTGCCTCGCCGTCCCTTCTCATCAGCGACAGGTTGATTGATTGAAACTTTTATTAGTAGATTGCACAGTTCAGTTCATATTCCGTACAATTGACCACTAAATGGTAACACCCGAATAAGTTTATCAACTTGTTTAAGTCAGGTTCCACGTTAATCAATTCATGGTAAGGTGCGTTGATTGTCGGCGCCTGGCGCGCTCCTGGAGGTGTGCCCAGCGCTGCACACACGTGAATGCGCACTTATGTGCGTCCGGACCTATGGCCAGATTGTTTAACTTTAAAGTTGTAGTTTTTAGTAACAGCGTTAATAACTCAAACAATTTAACAATGTGCAAAGGTTTATGTCATGTCTTGTCATGTGTTGTTGTTGTTTTCCGAGGTTTTGTGTTTAGTTCTTGTCACGACTTGGACTTGGGCATGGATTGTTTTTCCGAGGCAAAGGAAAGTTGCCGCGTGCAAGGCGTGAATGAAGATACATATTTATTTATTACACTAACAAACTACAAAAAAAGGAAGCAAGCAAAAGGCGCGCTCAATGGCGGTACAAAAACTTGGCAATGAAACAAAGGACTAGCACAAAGGCAATTAACTATAAACACGAAACAAAACACTTGCACTGTGGCATGAATAATGAGAAAACTTACTTGGAACAAAACGAGAACGGGGCATGGATTACAAGGTGCATAGCATGTGATTGAGGGTGTGAGGGAGGTGATGTTGCCAGGACGAAGAACAGACACAGACAGGCTTAAATAATACTGTGGTGATTAGTGAAAACAGGTGTGAGACATGAGAACAGGGGCGTGACATGAGGACAAGATGAAAACTATTCAGTTGCTATGGTAACAAAACAAACCAGGAAGTGCAAAAACCGGAGCTGATCGTCCAAAAAAAAAAACCCGGACATGACCAAAACAAAACAAGATCCCATAGACGTGACAGTTCTATTTCTATGGCTCCTTGCCATTCTTTGTTTACGTTCCCGTTTCTATTAACGCTTGAGATCACGCAACGGGTTCTGAATGTGGAAGATAGTCTCCACCTGCTGCCGCCACTTAAAATGTCTGTCTCACCCTGCCAGTCCTTGCAGGATTTTATTTTGCCACAAGTTCTTGCTAGCCTTGTGCTATTATTACTTTTCATAATTGTCATTCTATATTAAGTTTGCCTTGGACAGCGCCTCCAAGCGTCTGGCTGTTTGTTTTTGTCTTTTTGCCCTGCCATTGGAAGTAAAAAAAGATTCACGACTGTCTCAGACATGCAACCCAAACGCAACAGTTTTAGTCGAACGATTAGATTTACAGAGTGGAACTAATATATGACATAGTCTCATAATATGCAAATCAAGTTATTTCTAGCCTTCTTTGGATATAATTTTGATGATTATGGCTAACAGCTCATGAAAACCTTGAATTGAAAATCCCAGAAAATGTGGGATTTTCTGGAGTCGTCTAAATTCTAATAAATAAAGGTTCGCCATATCTCACTTTAGAAGTAATGAGTTTATTTCGCATAATAGTTTCATATTTATAGTTGAATTGGTGACATGAATGGACTTTTACATATTAATTACTTTTTTTCAGTTTTACCTGTATTGTTCAAAGACAACATTTTGGATACTCCTGTATTTTCTGGTCCATAAGGCACCGGTATATAAGCTGCACCCACTACATGTTATGAAATGAAAATATTTTTCTATATATTTGCCGCACCATACAGATATATATGTTAGGAAAATAGTTATTTACACAAAGTGATTTTGTAAATGTTTATTTACATAACTTCATTGTTTCCAAGCGGCAGTAAAAAACAAAACAGAAGTCATCGTCATGGACCTACTAGCTGCAGAATCTAGCTCTCCAATCAGCTAAAAGGACTCAGAAACTCCATGGTAATGTTTTGTTGAGTTTACATGACTTGTATTTCCGGTTGAAAGCTCTTAAAAGGAGGGCACTGGCCCCTCTCAGTGAGCGAACTCATCCAATTGATGGCGCCATAGCACAAACATTAGCACACCTTTTCAGTGTCTTCGCTTGCTTTTTTTTTTTTTTTTAACATTTTTTATAATGGCTGTCAGAGAAGTACAAACCCATAAATTATCTGCACAGATTTCCTAAGCCACAGGGTTCAAAGCGTAGAAATGAGTGAGCGAACTTATCCAAAAGGATGGCGCCATAGCGCAAACAATAGCACACATTTTCAGTGTCTTCCCTAGCTTTTTTTTTTTTTTTTTTTTTCAAACTATTTTTATCATGGCTCTCATAGAAGTAAAAACCCATAAATTATCTGCATAGATTTCCTAAGCCACAGGGTTCAAAGCGTAGAAAAAAAGTAGCGGCTTATATTATTATAGGCTTATAATTTATGGTAAATGATAATATAGTTATAGTTAAAACCAACATTAAAATATAATAGTTACGTAGTTATATTTTTTATATTAAAATAATTAATATTTTATTTTTATTGTAGCCATAATACTCTAATCATGTTAGGGTAATGCTTAATTTTATTTTTAGAATATGCCGCGATGGCCCCAGTAATGGACTTTGGATCCCTCCCTTTTTTGGAGGGTTAAGACATGGAGAGGATTTAGAGCCTTTGGGGTTTCTTTAAATATAAGATTTAGTGTAGTTTTTCAAAATTTAATGTGTCACTGTTAAAGTAATTACAGCAAGCTCGTGGTAACGGCTGTTATTATCTGCATGGGGCGTTTATTTAATGGTTGACGTACACACACTGCTTGAACACTCGGGGGGTGTCCTGATCAGCAAAAAAAAATGTCTGGCATCTAAAATCTCTGATATGAGCGTTCCGATAGCATCTTTACTTGTGCAAAGCTGGACAAACATTTAACATCCAAATGTCCTCCAATAGGCACTCAGGGTTGGTCTTTTCTTGTATTTCAAAAAGGTAAATATTTTTGTTCATAGGCTACTCGGAGCTAACAGCTACACAACACCTAAGCAGGCAATAGCACACAAGCTAGACAAGGGGTCGGCAACCCAAAATATTGAAATAGCGATCAAAAAAAATTAACCGGTTTGGAGCCACAAAAAATGTAATAGGTGTTATAATTCTGGCAACACATGATGTAAGTGGCTAATTAGCTGTATTAGCCTACTATCAAAATGACTATGTGTCGCAGGCTGACACAAATCTTCATTGACGGAAATGTAATATTTATTTTACACATTTTTACAAAATTGGAAAACATTACTAAAACTTCTCAGAAGGTGCAAGCTGGGTAATGTTTGCTGTGGTCTGGAACAACATGGCACACAAACAACTATCAGAAATGCAGCCAATATTACATACAGATAATGTGTCATGAAACATAGAGAAATAATCTAAATACACATAAGTAAAAGAAATTAAATGAGCTCAAATATAGCTACAAATGAGGCATAATGATGCAATATGTACATACAGCTAGCCTAAATAGCATGTTAGCATTGATTAGCTTGCAGTCATGCAGTGACCAAATATGCCTGATTAGCACTCCACACAATTTAATAACATCAACAAAGTCCACCTTTGTACATTCTCGCACAGCTTAAAACGTTTGGTGGACAAAATGAGAGAAGAAAGAGTGGCATAAAACACTTTCACATCTTTCTGTGGCAGCGTCAGGGAAAGTCGTACATGTAAACAAACCGTTGAGTCACAGTCCACACAACGGTGAGTTCAAGGGCCCCTGGAATGAGTAGGTCAAAACGTCGCTCGCCAAACACAAACATAATTCGAACAATTAGGAAGGTTCGTGTCGTGTTTGTCCTGCTACACAAACCATATTGCAACAAAAAACATATGTTTCACCCCTTTTTTTTTTTTGTCCTTTTCCATTTATTCTTGAAAAAGCTCCATGAAGCCACCAGGGCGCCGCTAAAGAGCCGCATGTGGCTTAAAGGATTGGAGCCGAGGATGTCGTTGTGGCTTGTGCAGCCCTTTGAGACACTCGTGATTTAGGGCTATGTAAGTAAACATTGATTGATTGATTGATACATTGATGGATTGATTGATTAAGAGCCGTGGGTTGCTGACCCCTGAGCTACACATATACCTGTCCTTAATTGAACACAATTGCAGAGCAAAACAGCACATTCATTATATTAATTAGTAGAAATGAATGTGGCCAGTAGGTGTCGCCAAAAAAAACCCCAATAACCAGTCCACTTCAACTTAAAGACAGCAGGAGTCCATTCCAGACAGTTGATGAATAGGTCCCCACCATTGTTCTATGTGTGAGTGGTTTTACTTGATCAAGCCTTTTCTAACAGTTCGCAATACACAAAAATAAAATTATGTATGAACCTGTCGGATTTTGTATCAGATACTCAGAGCTGTAATAGCGGAAGTGGAAAATTTTTATTGTGACACCCCTGACTAATGACCTAACTAATGTCAGGCTTTCCCCTGACAGTTTGTTTGTGTTCTAGTTTTTCCTCTGTGTGTTTAGTATTTCCTGTCTTTAGTTCCTGTCAAGTGCTCTTATTTTGTCTGTTTCCAGTTTTTCCCTCAGCTGCGGCTGATTTGCACCTGGCCACACCTGGTGTCAATCAGCCCGCTCCTATTTGTACCTGCTTTGTTCCTCCAGTCAGTGCTGGATTATTGTCACGTGTTGCATGTCGCTTCTGTATTGTATTGTCATGTCGCTTGTGTATTGTCGCTCCTGTCGTGTCGTTTCATGTCATTGCATCGTAGCGGTAAGCTATCTTTCGGTATCTGTTTGTAGCTTACTGTCTTTTGTTCCCTGCTTCCGTTTTATTTTCATTCGACAAGTAACGACTTCTGGTTGCCTGTTCGCTACCCGCTAGCTTCCACGCTAGGCCCCTTTTTGTTTTTGATAGCTTCCATGCTAGGCTCCTTTTATTTTCTAGCTCCCATGCTTGCTCCCATAGTTTGTTATCCGCCTCGTGCACGCTTTGTGTTTGTACCCTTTGTTTGGTTTTTGTTCTAGTATTTTATATTAAAACCATGTTTCCTTATTTAATGCCTGCCTCCATCTCTGCATCTTGGGGTTCGTCTCAAACTAACTCTAACTAAAACCGGTATTTCAAGGACCGAATGTTTAATTCCATATTATATCAAGCACTCATTAGTCGGTATGTGCTTTACGTAGCTCCTTTTGAAAATCCACACCACGTGTCTCAGTGTGAGGCCGTGATGTCACCCAGTTAATCAGCGAGGAAAAATAAGAAGGCTAATAATAAACACTCTTAAATGCAATATAACGAACCATAATGGTGTAATTATGAGACGGCATTCTAATGACGAATAATGGCAGTAATAAACATGTTAAATAAACCGCGGGAGAGCTTTTATAGTTTTCAGTGATGGATATTCTGGTTGTGAAAGTATTTCAAAGACTGTTTAACGAGAAAAATGCACTGCTTTTTAAGTCAGGGCTGTGGAGAAATGGCAGAAATCAGACAAATGCATTTCAACTAATGAATCGGGAAGATAAGGCGACAACTTAGCACAGGAATCTTGAACACGAGGAAACCAACGTTGATAGTTGCATGCTGCAAACAATGGAGCCACCCCGACTGTGGCGAGCAACGTAAATAAATAGCTCTCTGATTAGTGCTCAACAGCAGGTGAACATGCCGAGCATTAATCAGAGGCAGGTGAAACCAATTACCACCCGTGGTAACCAAAACAAACACCCAAAGTGCACAAAACAGGAACTAAGGGAGTCCAAAACTAACAAAACATAACTAAACAGAACATGATCCGGATCACGGATCATGACAAAAGCTTTTAGTTAATGCACCTTTTAACTATCATTTTTAATCCACTTTGTATCCTTTTTATGATGTTGCCCCTGTTGTTTTAAATTGAATTGTTTTACTTTACCTATGTTTTGTACAGCGCTAGGTGATTGTATCTGTGAAAAGCGCTTTATAAATAACATTTACCTACTTACTACTTACTGTGAGAGTCTCTTGCTGTCGTGCAGGTTCTCAGGACCACCAAGGAAGGACATTGTGGGGCAGGTTAGACTTTTTTATTTTTCAATAATAAAAAGTCAGGTTTCACGGTGGGAGAGGGGTTATTGCGTCTGCCTCACAATACGAAGGTCCTGCAGTCCTGGGTTCAATCCCAGGCTTTGGATCTTTCTGTATGGAGTTTGCATGTTCTCCCCGTGAATGCGTGGGTTCTCTCCGGGTACTCCGGCTTCCTCACACCTCCAAAGACATGCACCTGGGGATAGGTTGATTGGCAACACTAAATTGGCCCTAGTGTGTGAATATGAGTGTGAATGTTGTCTGTCTATCTGTGTTGGCCCTGCGATGAGGTGGCGACTTGTCCAGGGTGCACCCCGCCTTCCGCCCGATTGTAGCTGAGATAGGCGCCAGCGCCCCCCGCCACCCCAAAAGGGAATACGCGGTAGAAATGGATGGATGGGATGAATAAAAAGTGTCTGAGGGTTGCTTTTCAGCCTTGCCGTGTCTTGCTTCCTCTGCCCCTCCACCTTTTCAGTCGCGTGCGTCTTCGTCTTCTCATTCAGCATCCGCTTCCTTCTGGCTCTTTCTCTCACCGTCTCTCTTACCGGCATTAACGGCCGTTGCCCTTTTATACAGTGCGTGAGGAGATTTAAATTGTGCCCAGCTGGGCGACCCACGCACCTGATAATAGTTGCGGGATTGATTGCGGCGTGCCCCGCCTCGCTGCTTGCTCGCAGTCCACGCCTCCTCGCCACCATCTCGGGCCGGACTCCCGTGTGCCCTGCCTCGCTGTCGGACTGCTGGCTCCGCCTCTCCACACTTATTTACTAAAAAATATCCCTGCTGTAACTTAGATTACCATACTAACTAATTAGATTACCATAGTAACTAATTAGATCACCACAGTAACTAGTACATCATGCACAAGTGCAGATTCCAGCCATTGGAATAATTTGTATACTGTAGTTCAAGACTTACGGTCATTTGAAAACATCCTTACACATCATAATGGCAGCTATATCTTTTGATCTTAAAGGCCTACTGAAATGAGATTTTCTTATTTAAACGGGGATAGCAGGTCCATTCTATGTGTCATACTTGATCATTTCGCGATATTGCCATATTTTTGCTGAAAGGATTTAGTAAAGAAAACCCACGATAAAGTTTGCAACTTTTGGTCGCTAATAAAAAAGCCTTGCCTGTACCGGAAGTAGCAGACAATGTGCGCGTGACGTCACGGGTTGTAGAGCTCCTCACATCCACACATTGTTTACAACCATGGCCACCAGCAGCAAGAGCGATTCGGACCGAGAAAGCGACGATTTCCCCATTAATTTGAGCGAGGATGAAAGATTTGTAGATGAGGAAAGTTAGAGTGAATAATAAAGAAGAAGAAAAAGACAGGGCAGTGGGAGCGATTCAGATGTTATTAGACACATTTAATAGGATAATTCTGGAAAATCCCTTATGTGCTTGTTGTGTTACTAGTGTTGTAGTGAGATTATACTGTCGTACCTGAAAGTCGGAGGGGCGTGGCCACGGGTGTGGGAAGCCACACAGCTGCCTCTTTGACAGGTGCACGAGGAACGACGCAAGCTCCGCTCATGTCTACGGTAAGAGCCGACTTATAACCACAATTTTCTCACCGAAACCTGCCGGTTGACATGTGGTCGGGCACCATGTTCTCTTGACTGCTCTGTTCCATAGTAAAGCTTCACCTTCGGGAATGTAAACAAAGAAACACCGGCTGTGTTTGTGTGGCTAAAGGCAGCCGCAATACACCGCTTCCCACATACGTCTTTCTTCTTTGACGTCTCCATTATTAATTGAACAAATTGCAAAAGATTCAGCAACACAGATGTCCAGAATGCTGTGTAATTGTGCGATTAAATCAGACTACTTATAGCTGGTCTCGGGCTGGAAAGAAATGTCCGCTACAACCTGAGACGTCACGCGCACGCGTCGTCATATTGACGTTTTCAACAGGATACTTCACGCGAAATTTGAAATTGCAATTTAGTAAACTAAAAAGGCCGTATTGGCATGTGTTGCAATGTTAATATTTCATCATTGATATATAAACTATCAGACTGCGTGGTCGCTAGTAGTGGGTTTCAGTACGCCAGGGGTCACCAACGCGGTGCCCGCGGGCACCAGGTAGCCCGTAAGGACCAGATTAGTCGCCCGCTGGCCTGTTTTAAAAATAGCTCAAATAGCAGCACTTACCAGTGAGCTGCCTCTATTTTTTAAATTGTATTTATTTACTAGCAAGCTGGTCTCGCTTTGCTCGACATTTTTAATTCTAAGAGAGACAAAACTCAAATAGAATTTGAAAAATCCAAGAAAATATTTTAAAGACTTGGTCTTCACTTGTTTAAATAATTACTTTTTTTTTTTTACTTTGCTTCTTATAACTTTCAGAAAGACCATTTTAGAGAAAAAATACAACCTTAAATATGATTTTGGGAATTTTAAACACATAGTTTTTACCTTTTAAATTCCTTCCTATTCTTTCCTGACAATTTAAAACAATGTTCAAGTAAATTTATTTTTTTTATTGTAAAGAATAATATTTACATTTTAATTTAATTCTTCATTTTAGTTTATTTTTTTTCGACAAAGAATATTTGTGAAATATTTCTTCAAACGTATGATTAAAATTCAAAAAAATTATTCTGGCAAATCTAAAAAATCTGTGGAATCAAATTTAAATCTTATTTCATAGTCTTTTGAATTGTTTTTTGATTTTTGTTCTGGAAAGTCTAGAAGAAATAATGATTTGTCTTTGTTAGAAATATAGCTTGGTCCAATTTGTTATTTAATCTAACAAAGTGCAGATTGGATTTTAACCTATTTAAAACATGTCATCAAAATTCTAATATGAATCTTAATCAGGAAAAATTACTAATGATGTTCCATAAATTTTTTTTTTTTTTTTCAATAAGATTCGAATTAGCTAGTTTTTCTCTTCTTTTTTTCAGCTGAATTTTGAATTTTAAAAAGTCGAAATTGAAGATAAACTATGTTGGAAAATGTAATTTTCATTTTTTTTCGTGTTTTCTCCTCTTTTTAAACCGTTCAATTAAGTGTTTTATTCATCATTTATTCTCTTCAAAAAAAACCTTCTGGAAGAGGAAAAAAATGTACGACGGAATGACAGACAGAAATACCCATTTTTATATAAATATAGATTTATTTATTAAAGGTAAATTGAGCAAATTGGCTATTGCTGGCAATTTATTTAAGTGTGTATCAAACTGGTAGCCCTTTGCATTAATCAGTACCCAAGAAGTAGTTCTTGGTTTCAAAAAGGTTGGTGAACCCTGCAGTAGGCCTTTAAAGATCTAAAAAAATTATTTAGGAATGTCCGGCGGGCCAGATTGAAAACCTCAATGGGCAGCATGTGGCCCCCGGGCCTTGATTTGCCCAGGTCTGGCTTAGAAGCTCTCTGCGTGCTGTACGTGGGCTAATTGGAAGGTCACAAGTGATTAGGACACTTGATTGTGATCATTTAGATCAGTGGTCCCCAACCTTTTTGTATTCGCGGACCGGGGGGGTATCCTTTTTTTTTATTTATTTATTTTTTTTTTTTATTTGTCATGAAAAAGGGACGTTTTTGTCATGAAAAAGGGAGGTTTTTGTGGTTGGTGCACTAAATGTAAGTGTATATTGTGTTTTTATGTTGATTTAATTTAAAAAATATATACATATGTATGTATATATATATATATATATATATATATATTTTTTTTTTTAATAAAAATGAATAAACAATTCTTCTGCGGCCTGGTACCAATTGGGCCACGGCCCGGTACTGGGCCGCGGGCCGGTGGTTGGGGACCACTGATTTAGATTGGTGGCCAAATACTTAAGTGTATGTTTAATGTCCCGTAAGATTTTTTGGGGGTTAAAATAAAGCAAATAACGCCATTTTTTTTGTGGCACCCTTTATTTAGAAAAATATTGAAACGTATTAGAATACATTTTGGTACCGGTACCAAAATATGTTTCGACTTTTCTGCTGCCTCCTCTTGCAGCCAACATATGACTTTGTGACGCAGTAACCTTGTCTTATTGATGCATCTTTTGTGCGAAGACCATGACTTTTTTTTTTTACCATCTTGGTGACATATTAGTGGACTGAAAGTAGCACCAAGGTCAGCAGCCCCTTTTCTTAGCCGAGGTTTTAATAAGACTGCTACCTCCTGCCAGACTTATTAATCATTCAATAAAATGTTAGGTGATAATGGAGCACATTTTGGAGTTGAGAAAAAAAACCCTGTCGCCGTATACTATAATAAGTGTGATGAATACATTAGCGATTCTCGGCGGGACAGGCGTGATTAGTACGTATATCAGCATCTGCCAAGGCGGCAGCTGAATGATTCGCTTATTGATGAGGGAGCGCCGGCCGTTGTGGAAGACGGAGCGGATCGCGTGTGTCCGCTAATAAAAGCCAGCAAGGACGCAAAAGGGAAGGACGATATGAAAAAAAGAAATTAGGACCAAAGAGAGCTAATTTGCCAGGGGATCAAATGCAAATTATAATAGAAAATACGGCCAGTGTGGTTTTCTATTAACATTGGGAAGAGGTAAAAAGGAACCAAAAAAAAAAAATGGAGTTTAAAAGTGTCATGTTTTGTGATTATGTTTTGTTTAGTTGTGTTAAGTTACTTTAAGACTCATTAGTTCCTGTTTTTTCACTCCCTTGTTTTGTTTCCATGACAACTCATTGGTTTCACCTGTACTCATTCGGACTCACGCACCTGATTTGTTTAGGACTCACGTACCTGTGTTAAAACTGCCTAGTTTCTCTTGTGTATTCTTATTTTACTGTTGTATTTTTATTCCCATTATTGCTTTTTATTTTTATTCTTATTGTAATATTTCTCCATTTTGTTTCCATTTAAACCCCCATTTTTTTACTTTTTTGAATTGATCTCAATTCTCTACACTGCTGCTGGAATTTTAATTTTCCTGAAGCAACTCTCCTGAAGGAAGCAATAAAGTACTATCTATCTATCTATCTATCTATCTATCTATCTATCTATCTATCTATCTATCTATCTATCTATCTATCTATCTATCTATCTATCTATCTAATCATGTCACTATTATTTAAGCCTGTAGTTGCCAGGCAGTCGGCCTGGCGTCATTGTTGTTGTTCCATGCTCTGTTCATTCTCTTCATGCCATAGTTCAGTGGTTCTCTTCAAGTACCCCTGGGGGTACTTGACAGTATGCCAAGGGGTACGTGAGATTTTTTTTAAATATTCTAAAAATAGCAACAATTCAAAAATTCCTTTAGAAATATATTTGTTAAAAAATATTTCAACAAAATATGAATGTAAGTTCATAAACTGTGAAAAGAAAATACAACAATGCAATATTCAATGTTGACAGCTAGATTTTTTGTGGACATGTTCCATAAATATTGATGTTGAAGATTTCTTTTTTGGTGAAGAAATGTTTAGAATTAAGTTAATGAATCCAGATGGATCTCTATTACAATCCCCAAAGAGGGCACTTTAAGTTGATAATCACTTCTATGTGTAGAAATCTTTATTTATAATTGAATCACTTTATGACAGTCCCTCACTGTTGTACGGGTTCCATGGACCACCCAGGAAGGACATGCTTGTTCAAGTTTGACTCTTGTTTATTTTTTCAAATAAAGGAAGTCTTTTGCGCCGTCGTCACTCCCACTGCTCGCTCCTCCGTCTCGCTCTTTAGCCGGCCGCGTTTTCGTCGTCGCCGTCTTGCTCTCTCTCGCTTCGGCTCTTCATCCGCTGCTGCAGGCTCTCCAACTCCTTCTCCCTTGTTCTTTCCTCCTTCTCCCCTGTATACATTTTTGAACGGATTCCTGCCGCCATCGTGCGGGGTACATGCACCATTGAGGAATGACATCGCTGAGCAGGTTCGACTCGCTTTTATTTTTCAATAACAGCTTTTGCTCGGATCGCTTCTCAGCTGCTCCAATCCTGATCGCTCCTCTCCCGCCTTCAGTTGGCCGCGTCCTCGTCGCTCTCGTCGGCTCGCTCTCAGCCGTTGTCGCTCTTTAGGTCTTTCTCCTGGTTCTCCTACTTCTGCCCCGATTGTTCCTCCTTCTCCTCTTTTATGCTGCAGGAGAAGATGCAGGGATTGAGAGCAGGTGTGTAATCTGCGCACCTGACTCGGATTTCCGCAGCGTCGCTCCAAGTGTGCCCCGCCTCTCCGCTCCGCTGCATGCTCCACCTCCTGGCCACCATCTTTAATAGGACTGCTGTTTGTCCTATCCTGCTGTCAGCTCCGTCTCTCCACAACATTGTTAGGAGTTACTTAATTGTGTCCCGGTGTGTGATCCACACACCTGATCTCGCTTGCGGCGTCGCTCCCAGCGCACCCCGCCTCGCCGCTCGCTCGTATTCTCCGCCTCCTTGTCGCCATTTTGGGCCGGGCTCCAGCGTGCCCTGCCTCTCCGTCGGACGGTCGGCTCCACCTCTCCACACACTTGTTTATTTTTCAACAAGTTTTTAGTTATTTTTATATCTTTTTTTTCCCAAATAGTTCAAGAAAGACCACTACAAATGAGCAATATTTTGCACTGCTGTACAAATGACATCGTGCTGTATTTGACTTCTTTTTCTCTTTTTTTCAACCAAAAATGCTTTGCTCTGATTAGGGGGTACTTGAATTAAAAAAATGTTCACAGGGGGTACATCACTTAAAAAAGGTTAAAAACCACTGCCATAGTTCATGCTTCATGCCTTGCACGTGAGTTTTGTTTATTCAAGTCACAGTTAGCGAGTTGTTCATGTCCTAAGTTTTTTTGCCTTTGTGGTATTTTTTTTTTGTAGCCAAGTTTGTTCTTCGCCTTGCGCGCGCCTTTAGTTTGCACTTTTTTATAGATAAATGCAATGTAATGAACCATAATGGTGGAAAGCCAACCACACCATAGCCTCCGTTCTGACAAAGAGTAAGGGTGTGGAAGGTGATAGGAAGTTTAAGTAGACTGTTTGTCATCAGTGTGGGCACCGGGGAAATGAATAGATAACGCAGGGTGGAAATGCATTACAAGTTACAAGTCGGCCCGAGAGGTAATCTCATCGCAAGTGTGCAACATTTTATCACACATTTACACACAGCATGCGTTTCATTTTACCGCCAGACACCCCCTTTTTTTTATCTCAACCCCTCAAAAACAGCTTAGGAGAAGGAATAAAGAAACTTTAGTAGTTAGGCGCACCGGACACAACTTCGGCTGCACACCGGCGCCGTCCATTAATGTCAAGCTTCATTCCTGTGAGAATCCTGCGTGTGACTGAAGCATAAAAGGAAACTGCACTTTTTGAGGGATTTTGTCTATTGTTCACAATCATTATCAGAGAGAAAAAGACAAAAGGTTTTTTGTTGCATGTGGAGAGGCGGGGCCGACGGCGGGGCGGGGAATGCTGGAGCCCTGCCCAAGATGGCGGCAAGGAGGCGGAGAAAGCGGCGAAGCGGAGAGGCGGGGCGTGCCGGGAGCGGCGCCGCCGCAATCTAATTCAGGTGCGTGGCTCACACACCGGGAAACGATTAACATTTCTCCTTGTGCTGCATAAAAGGGAAGAAGGAGGAGAGATCAGGGCAGAAGGAGGTGGAGAACCTGAGTACCGAGAGCGACAGACAGCGACGACGCGGCTGACTGAAAGCGAGCAAGGAGCGAGCAGGAGAGGAGCAGCTGAAAAGCGATCCGACCAAGAGACAAAGCTTGTATTATTGAAAAATAAACGAGTCAAACCTGCAGATTGATGTCCTTCCTTGATGGTCCATGGAACCCGCACGACGATCGGTTCGCAGCAGAGTGTGAAGCGACTGGGATGGGAATTTAGCACCTCCAAGTCCGAGTCCATATGTGACAGTCTCTTGCTGTTGTGCGGGTTCTCAGGACCACCAAGGAAGGACATTTTTGCGCAGGTTAGACTTTCTTTTATTTTTCAATAATAAAAAGTCTCTACGGGTTGCTTTTCAGCCTTGCCGTGTCCTGCTTCCTCTGCCGCTCCAGCTTTTCAGTCGCGTGCGTCTTCGTCTTTCTGTGGCTCTCTCTCGCTCTCGTTCAGCATCGGCTCCCTTCCGGCTCCTTCTTTCTCCGTCTCTCTTCTCAGCGTTTACAGCCGCTTGCCCTTTTATACAGTGCGAGAGGAGATTTAAATTGTGCCCAGCTGGGCGACCCACACACCTGATAATATTTGTGTGGTTGATTCCGGCGCGCCCTGCCTCGCTGCTCACTCGCAGTCCACGCCTCCTCGCTACCCTCTTGGGCCGGGCTATGGCAATCCCTGCCTCGCTTTCGGACGGCCGGCCACGCCTCCTCGCCGCCATCTTGGGCTGGGCTACGGTGTGCCCTGCCTCGCTGTCGGACTGCCGGCTTTGCCTCTCCACACCATGGTTCTCGCTCGGAAAAGGGTGGAGTGCCATATCCGGGTTGGGGAGGAGACCCTGCCCCAAGCGGAGGAGTTCAAGTTCCTCGGATTCTTGTTCATGAGTTAGGGAAGGTTGGATGGTGAGATCGACAGGCGGATCGGTGCGGCATCTTCAGTATTGCAGACGCTGTATCGATCCGTTGTGGTGAAGAAGGAGCTGAGCCGGAAGGCGAAGCTCTCAATTTACCGGTCGATCTCCGTTCCCATCCTCACCTATGGTCATGAGCTTTGGGTCATGACCGAAAGGACAAGGTCACGGCTACAAGCGGCCGAAATGAGTTTCCTCCATCGGGTGGCGGGGCTCTCCCTTAGAGATAGGGTGAGAAGCTCTGTCATCCGGGAGGAACTCAAAGTAAAGCCGCTGCTCCTTCACATCGAGAGGAGCCAAATGAGGTGGTTCGGACATCTGGTCAGGATGCCACCCGAACGCCTCCCGAGGGAGGTGTTTAGGGCACGTCCAACCGGTAGGAGGATACGGGGAAGACCCAGGCCACGTTGGGAAGACTTTGTCTGCCGGCTGGCCTGGGAACACCTTGGGATCCCCCAGGAAGAGCTGGACGAAGTGGCTGGGGAGAGGGAAGTCTGGGCTTCTCTGCTTAGGCTAGTGCCCCCACGACCCGACCTCAGTTAAGCGGAAAAAATGGATGAAAGGATGGAAGGAATTTCGGGAAGACCGGGAATTTTTCCAGTTCAAAAACAATTTAGGTTTTTTGTCCTGATCAAGAGGAATGTTTTGACGATCATACGGTTGAAGTGAGTTGAAAAATGTGGAAGGAGTAGTCACCAGAACAAAGGGTGGAAATGGGGCTTTGGAAAAGCAGGAATTATGGAAAATCCTGGAATTTTTTTGAACATGGAAAAATTATAGTTTGAATTTCCAGAACGGTGGAATGTGTTGAAGCTGGAATGGTTAGAATAGGTTGAAAAATGTGGAAAAAGTTCAAGTTTGAAAAATTACCAATTCATTGTAGATGGGAAAACATGTCTTGGAAAACTAAGAATTCTGGGAATTTTTGGAATTTCTCAAAGGAATACCCGCAATTCTCGAATAGGCTGAACAGTTTGAAGTTGGAACGGTTTGAATCGGATGAAAAA
>NC_084639.1:9259622-9307122 GCF_033978795.1 Nerophis ophidion | reverse complement strand
CCGAGCAGGGTGTTTGAATCAGGCGATTGAGGAGAGGCCTTGAAAACTGGTGATATATAACGTGTAGAGTTGTCAAAATGATCCATCATCAATATTTATCGGATTATATATTTTTTAATGCATCAACCCATATGCAGAGCAAAATGACTCCACTAAAAAGAAAGTTGACTCTTGGTGGAAAAACTTGAGTTTATAAAAAATGATAGTGAACCATGATCAAATATTTTGCATTCAAATATTCAGCTCAGAATGTAACAATAGCAGGGTGTTAATAATAACCATGGTAAAACTGTTTGTCTGTCGAAAAAAACGTGAATGATGCTAACATGAAAACGAGAGTCATTAACGTCTTTCCCCACTATGAAACAACATCCCCCAATCTAAAGTCACGCAATTAAGCTTTTCAATTGTACTCATTGAACCTACAAGCTGTGCTCTCTTAGGATGGAACGATCGTTCTATACTCGGAGGAGTACGAGGCGCAGGTGTTGTTATGGTGCGTTCAAAGACCGCTGAACAGAGTTTGTTTATTTCAAACATAATTTCAGCATGTTACGTCACATACTACACATTTTCATTTCTCTTTACAACATGTCCAAAAAGGATCTCATTTAATCCTACCTCGTTCTACTTCATAGCAACTTTTAAAACATGTATTCATTCCTTTGATTTAATCCATTCACTCATTTAATTCCACATACTAAAGGTTTTAAGTGTTGTACGTGCATTCAAGTCTTTGAAATGAGATGTTTCTTTAAGCTTATATTTCTCCTCTTTTGAGTAGGACGTCACTACGCATAATAAATAATACTACTTTTTATTTTAATATATCTAAAAAAGTGCTACAGTACAAACCAAAATGTAAAACCGATACAATACTAAAACTGAAACATCAGTGAAGCATAAAAAACACAAAACATGCAAAATAGTTGCTTTTTTTAACAGGGTTTTTATGGATAAAGAAGAATAACTTGGTCAAAAGATTTCGGTGTGTGTATACGTACTTTTTGACCCCTTTTCTTATTGCACTCTATAGCGCCGCCCTAGTGGCTCTCTGAAAGCTTTTTTTAAAAAATGAATGAAAATGGAAAAAGATGGGAGAAAAATATTTTTTTTGTTTTAACATGGTTTCTGTAGGAGGACAAAGATGACACAAACCTTCCTAATTGTTTAAAAAAAAGCCCACAGTTTGTTTATGCTTCACTGATGAGAGTATTTGGCGAGCGCCGTTTCGTCCTACTAATTTCGGCCATCCTTGAACTCACCGTAGTTGTGTGGCCGGTGACGCAACAGTTTGTTTACATGCACAACTTTCTCCGACGCTGCCACAGAAAGACGTGTTTTGAGCCGCTCCTCCTTTGTCTCGTTTTGTCCACCAAAAGTTTCATGCTGTGCGTGAATGCACAAAGGTGAGCTTTGTTGATGTTATTGACTGGCTGCAAGCTGACCGATGCTAACATGCTATTTAGGCTAGCTGTATGTACATGTTGCATCATTATGTCTCGTTTGTAGCTGTATTAAGTCCTTTTTAGCGCCGCCCTAGTGGCTCCCTGAAAGTGTTTTTTTTTTTTTTAAATGTATGAAAATGGAAAAAGAAGGGAGAAAAATAATGTTTTTGTTTTAATATGGTTTCTTTAGGAGGACAAAGATGACAGAAACCTTCCTAATTGTTTAAAAAAAAAGGCCTCAGTTTAATATGTTTGTTTATGCTTCACTGATGAGAATATTTGGCGAGCGCCGTTTCGTCCTACTAATTTCGGCCATCCTTGAACTCACCATAGTTGTGTGGCCAGTGACGCAACAGTTTGTTTACATGCACAACTTTCTCCGACGCTGCCACAGAAAGGCGTGTTTTGAGCCGCTCCTCCTTTGTCTCGTTTTGTCCACCAAACGTTTTATGCTGTGCGTGAATGCACAAAGGTGAGCTTTGTTGATGTTATTGACTGGCTCCAAGCTGATCGATGCTAACATGCTATTTAGGCTTGCTGTATGTACATGTTGCATTGTTATGCCTCGTTTGTAGCTATATTAAGTCCTTTTACTTACGTCCTCTGTGTTTAATTTATATTTGCATGTCGGGGACGGCGTGGCGAAGTTTGGAGAGTGGCCGTGCAACCTTTGGGTTCCTGGTTCGATCCCCAGCTTCTATCAACCTAGTCTCGTCCGGCCCCCCTGCTTTTTATGGGTCGTGGTTAGAGCCTTGCATGGCAGCTCCTGCCATCAGTGTGTGAATGTGTGAATGTGGAAATAGTGTCAAAGCGCTTTGAGTGTTTTGAAGGTAAAAAAGCGCTATACAGGTATAACCCATTTACTACGTCTCATGACACATTATCTGTAGGTAATATCTGATAGTTTTTGTGCGCCATGTTGTTCCAGACCACAGCAAACGTTACCTAGCTTGCAAAAGATTGTAATAAATCCATTAGAAGAAGACAACCTGCCGTGTCCTTTAACTTGGACACACACATCTATACCTTTGGCCATTCTAAGCCAGTCATTTCCTGGAGTTATCTCTCCCTCTGAGGAGTTTTATTAATATTTTCCATTGTTGTAAAAATGTGTTGAATAAATATTAAATTTCATAATTTCAGTCATAAAGATTTGCGTCAGCCTGCGACACATAGTCATTTTGATATCAGGCTAATATAACTAATATAGACACATCATGTGTTGCTTTCATTATAGCACGTATATAAGACTTTTAAAGGCATTTTGATAGTAGGCTAATATAGCTAATATAGACACTTACGCCACGTGTTGCCTTCATTATAACACTTATATAAGACTTTTAAAGTCATTTTGATAGTAGGCTAATATAGATAATATAGACACTTACATAATGTGCTGCCTTCATTTTAACAATTCTATAATACTTTTAAAGTCATTTCGATAAAAAGCTAATATGGACACTTACATCATGTGTTGCCATCATTATAACACTTGTATAAGACTTTTAAAGTCACTTTGATAGTAGGCAAATATAGGTCATATAGACACTTACGCCATGTGTTACCTTCATTATAACACTTATATAAGACTTTTAAAGTCATTTTGATAGTAAACTAATATAGCTAATATAGACACTTACATAATGTGCTGCCTTCAGTTTAACAATTATATAAGACTTTAAAGTAATTTTGATAGTAGGCTAAAATAGAAACTTCCATCATGTGTTGCCATCATTATAACACTTATATAAGACTTTTAAAGTAATTTTGATAGTAGGCTAATATAGATAATATGGACACTTACATAATGTGCTGCCTTCATTTTTACAATTATATAATACTTTAAAAGTAATTTTGATAGTAGGCTAATATAGCCAATATAGACACTTACGCCACGTGTTGCCTTCATTATAACACTTATATAAGACTTTTAAAGTCATTTTGATAGTAGGCTAATATAGCTAATATAGACACTTACACCATGTGTTGCTTTCACTATAACACTTATATAAGACTTTTAAACTAATTTTGATAGCAGGCTAATATAGACACTTAGATAATGTGCTGCCTTCACTTTAACAATTATGTAAGACTTTTAAAGTAATTTTGAAAGTCAGCCAATATACTCTTGCTAATATAGACACGTGTTGCCATCATTATAACACTTATATAAGACTTTTTTAAGTTGTTTTGATAGTAGGCTAATATAGACACTTACATCATGTGTTGCTAGCATTATAACACTTGTATATGACTTTTATAGTAATTTTGATAGTAGGCTAATATAGCTAATATAGACACATCATGTGTTGTCTTCATTATAACACTTATATTGTCATGTCTTGTTCATGATTTTGTTTGGCGATGTGCTGTTTGACCTTTGGACTCTTTAAGTTCCTGTTTTTTTTCACTCCCTTGTTTTGTTGCCATGGTTGCGAATTAGTGCTTGCCCGCTCACCTGCTTCCAGAGCACTAATCAGAGGCAGTATTTAAGCTCGTCTCTGCCAGTCAGTTGCCCTGGCGTCATTGAGTTCTTTTCTTGCTCTGTGCTGACTTGTTTCATGCCTTGCCATAGTTCCGTGCTTCATGCCATGCCATGTGAGTTTTGTTTGATTCATGTTCCTAGTCTGTTTATGCGTTAGTTTTGTTCCTTAGCCGAAGTGGTGTCTCCGCTGTGAGCGCTTTTTGTGTGTATCTTTTTTTTTTGTTAAAATTAAATCATGTTTTTACCTAAACGCCATGTCCCGAGTAGTCCGTCTGCCTTCCTGGGAGAACGACACCGCAGCAAGCTGCGACCCCCCCCTTTGTGACATATATAAGACTTTTAAAGTCATTTGATAGTAGACTAATAAGGACACATCATGTGTTGTCTTCATTATTACACTTATATAGGCCTTTTAAAGTAATTTTGATAGTAGGCTAATATAAACACAACATGTGTTGCATTCATTATAACACTCATATAAGACTAGATTAGTTTTTTGTATTTTTGGTCCAATATGGCTCTTTCAACATTTTGGGTTGAGGAACCCTGACCTTGGTAAATGTTTGTTTTTTAGAAAAAAAAAATACATGAACATGATAATGAAGGCCTTTTAATAAACACATTTTGCTCACGCAAAAATAAAAAAGGGATGAACAAATTGTATTTATTCCTGATTAATGAGTGTGAATGTTGTCTGTCTATCTGTGTTGGACTTGTGATGAGGTGGCGACTTGTCCAAGGTGAAGTGAAGTGAATTATATTTATATAGCGCTTTTCTCTAGTGACTCTAAGCGCTTTACATAATGAAACCCAATATCTAAGTGACATTTAAACCAGTGTGGGTGTCACTGGGAGCAGGTGGGTAAAGTGTCTTGCCCAAGGACACAACGGCAGTAACTGGGATGGCGAAAGTGGGAATCGAACCTGCAACCCTCAAGTTGCTGGCACGGCTAGGTGTACTTCGCCTTCCGCCCGAATGCAGCTGAGATAGGCTCCAGCACCCCAAGAGACCCCAAAAAGGGACAAGCGGTAGAAAATGAATGGATGGATGGATAATCGGCAACCCTGCGATGGATCTTATTTAAAAATGTAATTATTGGACAGCAAAAGGAGGTGATTTTGATGCTCATTTACGAACAAGGCAGCCACAGAACCGATTTTTTCAGGCGAGTTCAATTCAGTTCGGGGATTTTTAGCCACATTTGCTCTTTCAGTGACGCTGGAAAAATCCCTAAAAAATATAACATCAATACCTGTACATAATCTATTGTTTTCAAGATGTATATGCCTCTTGCACAAGTCAGTCCCCTGACGGGAAAAAGAACAAGCGTCAATCAGGCCGATCCCCCTTCAGCCCGTCATGCACGTCCCGACATCGGCCTTCTTGCGGGCGGCTTTGCTCGTGCATTAAAGATGACGGCCTCATCCTCCAGGGCGATGAAACAAAAGAGGTGAAAGTCGGCAGACTCGGAGTGCACGCAACTGTGATTTATCCTCCCCCCGGGATCACTCCGTGCCCTCAAAGTCGCGGTTCCGCTCTCAACAAGTCACTACAGCCCGAGGCGTGGAACGTGACAGCGCCAAGTCATCTTCTCACCGGAGCACAGGGAAAATACTCAGATTTACATTTAAAAATATATATTTCTGCTCTTCCTTTAGTTTGCGGGAGTTGAAGAAGTTGACAAGTATGCCCGCTGTTTAATATGTTTGTGTTCATGCTTCACTGATGAGAGTATTTGGCCAGCGCCGTTTCGTCCTACGAATCAACCGTCCTTGAACTCACCGTCATCGTGTGGACTGTGACGCAACAGTTTGTTTACATCAGGGGTGTCCAAAGTGCGGCCCGGGGCCATTTGCGGCCCTCGGGTAATTCTAAGCACATTCTAAAAACACGATTAAAAAAATAAAAAACATAAAAAGTGGTATAAAAGAGTAAACAGGTGAAATGTGACAAGAAAATGTTGCAATATTTACTCTAATAACACAAAGCTGCTCTGCAGGCTGTTATTTTCTTTGAAAAAATAATAATGAATCAAAATCAATGTCACGTTAAATATTCCACTTTGAGATATTTTTTGAGGAAAATGTTGCATATTTTTTGTTTAATATATAAAAAAATAAGTTGTTTTTTTTTCTAAAGAAGGGCCTCATAAGAACAAACAAACAACAATAAAAGTTATAATTGACAGCTGGATCTGAAGTTGATCTCATGACGATTGTGTTAAAAGTAAAAAATAAAAAAGTTTTTTACTTTTAATGAGTAGGACCCTTTTGGATCCCCAATAATTTTAGTGCGATTTTTTTTTTGTGTGTGTGTCATTGCTAAAAAAACAATAAATTGAAATCAATGGTGTAATGTGTTGACATTTTTAAGGCTCCAATCTCAAATATTCCACTTTAAGATTCTATTGGGGGAAACTATTGCATATTTTGTGGGGTTTTTTCCATAACAAAACAGGGTTTTATTTGACAAAAAGGGCATACAACTTAAATCTTTAAAAACGTTTTATTGACAGATAGAATTAATGTTGATCTAGAGATTTAAACCTTGAATAACAATAATACAAAATAATGGCACGTTTTTTTGACCAAAATCCTTTTGGGTCCCTGGGATCAAGCCTGAGTGGAGGCCTAAATGTATATTTTTACACATATATTGTATTGTTTTTTTAAATCAAAACATATCAAAATGGCCCCCGCTTGTTTTGATTTTTCAGTGTGCGGCCCTCAGTGGAAAAAGTTTGTACAGTCCTGGTTTACATGCACAACTTTCTCCGACGCTGCCAGAAAAAGACGTGTTATATGCCGCTCCTCCTTTGTCTCGTTCTGTCCACCAAACGTTTTATGCTGTGCTTGAATGCACAAAGGTGAGCTTTGTTGATGTTATTGACTGCCTGCAAGCTGATCGATGCAATGATTGTCACACACACACACACACTAGGTGTGGTGAAATTTGCCCTCTGCATTTGACCAGTCCCCTTGATCACCCCCCTGGGAGGTGAGGGGAGCAGTGAGCAGCAGCAGTGCCGCGCCCGGGACAAATTTTTGCTGGTTTTACTTGGATCATGTCATGTTCTGTTTTTGTTCTGTTTGTATATATCGCTTTGTTATTTGACTCCCTTAGTTCCCGGTGGCACTTCCTGTTTTGTTTCCGTTTCCTAGCAACGCATTTGTGTCACCTGCCTTCTGTCTGATCACACGCACCTGCCTTTGATTAGTTATCTCCTTTTATAAGCCTGCCTTCATTTGCGATTCGTTCTCAGACTCTTATTTGCTCCCATGCAACAGATGACGTCGCTCTTCCCGCATTGTGGTATTTACTTTTGTATACTTGTTAGCTTCCACGCTATTCCTACCTTGTGTATGTCCCTAGTTTCCATGCTAGCGCTTTCAGTTTGTTTTGTTCTATTGTGCCTTTGTGCAAGTGCCTTGGTTCTTAGTTTTTTTTATAGTGAAGTGAATTATATTTATATAGCGCTTTTCTCTAGTGACTCAAAGCACTTTACACAGTGAAACCCAATATCTAAGTTACATTTAAACCAGTGTGGGTGGCACTGGGAGCAGGTCTTGCCCAAGGACACAACAGCATTGACTAGGATGGCGGAAGCGGGAATCGAACCTGCAACCCTCAAGTTGCTGGCACGGCCGCTCTACCAACCGAGCTATATTGTTCTTAGTGTTAATAAATCATTATCCTTACCTTCACGCTTTGTTCCATCTCCGCTGCACCCACGAGGGAGCGCAAAACATCACCAAGATGCCACCCAGACGTCACATTAACCCCCCAATTCCAATCCTTGAGGCTGTGTGCCAAGCAGGAAGGTAATGGGTCCCATTTTTATAGTCTTTGTTATGACTCGTCCGACAACCTACCGATCTCAGGGCGGACACTCTAACCACGAAGCCACGGAGTGGGTGGTTTGTCCACCAAATGCTTTATACTGTGCGTGAATGTTTGTGACTTGTGTGGAGTGGTCAGTGCATGACTGCAAGCTAATCGATGCTAACGTGCTATTTAGGCCAGCTGTATGTACATATTGCATCGTTATGCCTAGTTTGTAGGTATATTAAGTTAGTACGCCTTTCTTGTTACCCTCGAGTGTGGCGATTACGGGAATGGTTTCTGATTTTGTAGGTCAGTATGATCCGGCTGTGTTGATTGGGTGTCACGTAACGGTGACGGAGAGGCGCCGATTTACCCACACAACAAGTTCCTCTTTGCCAAATGACAGTTGAAGTGGGACCATGAGGAGAATTGTAAGGCGCCATTGATAGTCCGAGGCTATGGCGCATGTTCCTCGCCTGTCTGTCGGCTCCAAATGGCGGCGGATTGATTCGGTCGGACGGGATTGGATTCCACTCTGGAACTCACTTCCCTCCTCTGCATTTTCACTCCGACAGCTGTCAATTAGGCCGCCGCTAAGTGAGGTCGTGCAAGAGTCATGGCGGTCGGTTGTTTAGCCGAGACTGACCAAGCAAATTTCTCTATGGCCTCGTGTGCAAAAAGTGGATTAGAAGAGTGCTGGTAAATTCTTAGCCTTTATTGTCAAAAGTGTTTTTAGTATAAAGTCAGGTATTATCTAAACCATCAATTTGGGCCGCATGACGCCAACAAAGCAGGGCACCGCGGAGCGCTTTCAAAGCGACCTTTAATACCAGGCGATCTCAGGATGCTGCAATCTTGTGGACAATGTGAGTAAATCAGATCAATAACCCTTTTGATGGTACTTTGCAATAATAGCACAGCATTTACTTGTACAACAGATCCAAACAACTTTCCCTAGTCATGGTGCAAAAAAAACAAATGCAACTAGCGTTGTGCCCATCCATCCATTTCCTACCGCTTTTTCCCTTTTAGGGTTGCAGCCTATCTCAGCTACAATCGGGCGGAAGGCAGTGTACACCCTGGACAAGTCGCCATCTCATCGCAGAAATAACGTTGTGGATGTTATGAAAAACGTCAAATAAAGCGGGTTTGTATACTTTTTGTGTTACGCTTTTTCAAAAAGCATAATGTTTAAAAGCATTTCATTAAGCAAATTACTGTACAGTACTTACAAATTATCTGTCTAGGGTACACTTATTAATGTTGAAAAAATGATATATTTCTGCGATTAATCCCGATTAATTTTTTTGTTAGCTATCAACAATACAATTAAATATTTTAATCGTTTTTTAATCACCCTTTTTAGTAGTATTTTGTAGTGGCATTTCTCAAAACAGTTCGGTGCTCAATTATGTTTTAATATTTGGCGGGCTGCATTAAAAGGGGACCGGATGTGGATGTTTTATTGAAGAAAACCACTTTTCTTTGAAGTAATATAGCTAAGGTGCATCTTACAATCAAACTGCTGGTGCTCGGTGAGTGCAATACTTACAGTAATAACACTTTCTAGGGCGCAGCAAAAACCTCAATTCAGTAAAAACTGAACTGACTCGCCAACACACAATAAAATATACATTACTGCCGTCTACGTTTGTAACTAACAAAGTACTGCGGTGTTAATTAACCAAAAACGGTACTATATTCTTTCTAGTTAATACCGGTACTTTTTTTTTCGGTACTGTTGAGTACCGATATCGATTCACAGGTACGGGAAATTGGTACGGTATGGGTTTAAATGTCGACAGTGCCCATCCCTAACTGTTACTCTGCACATCCATCCATCCATCCATTTTTTTACCGCTTATTCCCTTTGGGGTCACGGGGGGCGCTGGTGCCAATCTCAGCTACAATCGGGCGGGAAGGCGTGTCCAATGTAATAGACGTCATATGTCACTGAGGAAGTCACTTCCTAGCCAAGCTTGCAGGTTCAACAAGGTTCTAATGATAATGTTTTTTCGTCAAAAGTTTTCTCTCCTATTAGAACGTGACTTTTCAGTCACGTCCGTATCCTCTCTCCCCTCCTGCTCCCGGCTGCTTACTGTTAAAGACAACAGAAGATTAGATTAACACGGGCCACCTGGGAAATCTAGTCACCCTCCAGCTGTGTCTCGCCGTCAGCACTGCCACTGGTGCTTTGTCCTCAGCATCATGGACAGAGGCGGTGACTTTTTCTCCTGGATGCAGCGCTGACTCCACCTCCCACCACAGTCACATACAACATAACAGGAGGACACAAACAATAGGAACACTCCCCTGTACGTGCGCTAATATTGCAGTCACTTTAGCATATGTTTTAAAGAAAAACTATATTTTGCGTAAGAGGGCGCCTTTTCTGTGGAAAATACTGCAATTTCGACATATTAGGGGTGACCACGGCTGTGTAATTTATCCGAATATATGCTGGAGCGGAGGTGTGTTTGGGAATAATACCACCACTTAAAGAGCCATTACGTCTCATAACCTTGGACCCAGCGTTGCCCTAGGTTACGTGTAATTACAGCGGCTCCAGTTGATTTAAGACCTGAGGAGAAGATGGGCCGAGCTCCCAGTCAACGCTCTAATTAGAGCATTTGCAACTTTGACTTTGCTCAGGCCCAAAGAACACGGGCGCGAATTGGAAGCAGGCGATAATTGGAGAGACGGTGTTATTTCCGGAATAAGCATCGCCGAGGAAGCAAGGGGGACACTTAGGGCACCTGAGCGCCCGCTGAAGAAGCCTCGGTCGGGTTCAATGGCGGGCAGGAAGGAGGCAAAGTACTGAAGGTGATGACTACAAAAATAACATCAAGTATGATGTATTCTACCACATTAAAGGGGACCTGCATTTTTTTTCGGGGTTTTGGTGACCATCCAGTCATTCTCTAGGTGGCTAACAATGCAGGTAATGAGGATTCGATCGAATCCAACTATAAAGCACCCTTAAAAAAACATGCAAAAACCGCCATCAATGTTTTATAAACATGCTGTACTATATATATATATATATATATATATATATATATATATATATATATATATATAACCTCGATCCTGACCTCATGGTAAACTACCGACCGGTGTCTCACCTTCCCTTTATTTCGAAAATCCTCGGAAAAATTGTTGCAGAGCAGCTAAATGAACACGTAGCGTTTAACAATCTATGTGAAACCTTTCAATCCGGTTTCAGGGCAAATCACTCGACTGAGACAGCCCTCGCAAAATTGACTAATGATCTATTGCTAACGATGGACTCTGATGCGTCATCTATGTTGCTGCTCCTTGATCTTAGCGCTGCTTTCGATACCGTCGATCATAATATTTTATTAGAGCGTATCAAAACACGAATTGGTATGTCAGACTGAGCCCTGTCTTGGTTTAACTCTTATCTTACTGATAGGATGCAGTGCGTCTCCCATAACAGTGTGACCTCGGACTATGTTATGGTAACGTGTGGAGGTCCCCAGGGTTCGGTCCTTGGCCCTGTATTCTTCAGCATCTACATGCTGCCGCTGGGTGACGTCATACGCAAATACGGTATTAGCTTTCACTGTTATGCTGATGACACCCAACTCTACATGCCCCTAAAGCTGACCAACACGCCGGACTGTAGTCAGTTGGAAGCGTGTCTTAATGAAATCAAACAATGGATGTCCGCTAACTTTTTGCAACTTAATGCCAAAAAAACGGAAATGCTGATTATCGGTCCTGCTAGACACTGACCTCTATTTAATAATACAACTTTAACATTTGACAACCAAATAATAAAACAAGGTGACTCTGTAAAAAATCTGGGTATTATTTTCGACCCAACTCTCTCCTTTGAGTCACACATTAAAAGCGTTACTAAAACGGCCTTCTTTCATCTCCGTAATATCGCTAAAATTCGCTCCATTTTGTCCACTAAAGACGCCGAGATCATTATCCATGCGTTTGCTACGTCTCGTCTCGATTACTGTAACGTATTATTTTCGGGTCTCCCCATGTCTAGCATTAAAAGATTACAGTTGGTACAAAATGCGGCTGCTAGACTTTTGACAAGAACAAGAAAGTTTGATCATATTACGCCTGTACTGGCTCACCTGCACTGGCTTCCTGTGCACTTAAGATGTGACTTTAAGGTTTTACTACTTACGTATAAAATACTACACGGTCTAGCTCCAGCCTATCTTGCCGATTGTATTGTACCATATGTCCCGGCAAGAAATCTGCGTTCAAAAGACTCCGGCTTATTAGTGATTCCTAGAGCCCAAAAAAAGTCTGCGGGCTATAGAGCGTTTTCCGTTCGGGCTCCAGTACTCTGGAATGCCCTCCCGGTAACAGTTCGAGATGCTACCTCAGTAGAAGCATTTAAGTCTCACCTTAAAACTCATCTGTATACTCTAGCCTTTAAATAGACCTCCTTTTTAGACCAGTTGATCTGCCGCTTCTTTTCTTTCTCCTATGTCCCCCCCTCCCTTGTGGAGGGGGTCCGGTCCGATGACCATGGATGAAGTACTGGCTGTCCAGAGTCGAGACCCAGGATGGACCGCTCGTCGGGACCCAGGATGGACCGCTCGCCTGTATCGGTTGGGGACATCTCTACGCTGCTGATCCGCCTCCGCTTGAGATGGTTTCCTGTGGACGGGACTCTCGCTGCTGTCTTGGATCCGCTTGAACTGAACTCTCGCGGCTGTGTTGGAGTCACTATGGATTGAACTTTCACAGTATCATGTTAGACCCGCTCGACATCCATTGCTTTCGGTCCCCTAGAGGGGGGGGGGTTGCCCACATCTGAGGTCCTCTCCAAGGTTTCTCATAGTCAGCATTGTCACTGGCGTCCCACTGGATGTGAATTCTCCCTGCCCACTGGGTGTGAGTTTTCCTTGCCCTTTTGTGGGTTCTTCCGAGGATGTTGTAGTCGTAATGATTTGTGCAGTCCTTTGAGACATTTGTGATTTGGGGCTATATAAATAAACATTGATTGATTGATTGATATATCTTGATTGGATTATCCAGAGAATAGTGCTCGATACCGTGGTAGAGCGCAATATGTATGTGTGGGAAAAATCACAAAACTACTTGAAAAAAACTACTCTACAGAACTGTTTCATGAGGGGTTCCCTCAATCATCAGGAGATTTTAATGGAAGCATTCACATACAATGGTTTATATAGGGCACAGAGTGGGTGGGTACAGGCAGGCGTAGGGTGTGGTGATTGGCTCATGTGTTACCTAGGAGGTGTTTCCGTCTGTGGCGGCATGTTGAAATGATTTCACTGCGCTTGTTGAAGGATGACAGGTCTGGATGATGTATAATTAACAGTTTCTCTTTTAGGCATAGGTTGCAGCTTTTATTACCACTGTTGTAAGGTGTGCTGAATGCAAGAATTTGCCATGTTATTGCATACTCAACATTATTGTCTTTGAGGTTCCAAATGTGCTTGCTGAGTTCTGTAGAATTCCGCAAGGTCTGGTTTCTAAAGGAGGCCTTGTGATTATTCCATCTGGCATGGAAGAATTTGTCAGATTTTGTTTTTTAAATCTCCTGACGATTGAAGGAACCCCTCATGAAACAGTTATGTAGAGATGAAGTAGTCTTGTGATTTTTCCCACACATCCATACATATATATATATATATATATATATATATATATATATATATATACAAATATATATATATATATATATATATATATATATACAAATATATATATATATATATATATATATGAATATAAATATATATATATGTATATATATATATATATATATATATATATGAATATAAATATATATATATATACATATATATGTATGAGTATATATACATATATATATGTATGAGTATATATATATATATATATATATATATATATATATATATATATATATATATATATATATATGTATGTATATATATATATATATATATAGGGCTTCACGGTGGAAGAGGGGTTAGTGCGTCTGCCTCACAATACGAAGGTCCTGCAGTCCTGGGTTCAATTCCAGGCCGAGGATCTTTCTGTGTGGAGTTTGCATGTTCTCCCCTTGAATGCGTGGGTTCCCTCCGGGTACTCCGGCTTCCTCCCACTTCCAAAGACATGCACCTGGGGATAGTTTGATTGGCAACACAAAAAATAGGCCCTAGTGTGTGAATGTGAGTGTGAATGTTGTCTGTCTATCTGTGTTGGCCCTGCGATGAGGTGGCGACTTGTCCAGGGTGTACCCCGCCTTCCGCCCGATTGTAGCTGACATAGGCGCCAGCGCCCCCCGCGACCCCGAAAGGGAATAAGCGGTAGGAAATGGATGGATGGATGGATGGATATATATATATATATCTTAATTACATTATCCAGAGAATAGTGCTCGATACTGTGGTAGAGCGCAATATATGTATGTGTGGGAAAAATCACAAGACTACTTCATCTCTACAGAACTGTTTCATGAGGGGTTCCCTCAATCGTCAAGAGATTTAAAAAAGAAATCTCCTGACGATTGAGGGAACCCCTCATGAAACAGTTCTGTAGAGATGAAGTAGTCTTGTGATTTTTCCCACACATACTGTCACACCTATGGATCATGTTTTGTTTTGTCATGTTATGTTTTTGATTTTGGACAATCAGTCACGTTTTGAACTTCCTGGTTTTGTTTGTTTCCATGCCAACCTCATTAGTTTTCACCTGTCACGTCCCTGTTCTCAGCCTCACCTGTTTTCACTAATCATCACAGCTATTTAAGTCACTCTTTTTCTTGTCTTCGTCCTGGGATCCTCACACTCGCACGCACCCTATCCACGCTCACCCTATCCACGCTGTTCAAACCTTCACGTCTTCGCCCACAGTTTCATGCCGAGTAAGTTTATGTATTCATGCCACAGTGCTATTTTTGTTTTGTATGTTCATAGTTCATTCATGCCAATCGAGCAAGTGTTTTTCTTTCCTGTTTATATTTTGTAGCCAAGTTTTATACCTCCTTGTGAGCGCCCTTAATTTGATTATTTTTGATTATAGTGTTTGTTTATTTAATAAATCATGTACTAAATCATCATCCTTGTATCGAGGAAGCACAAACATCCACAGCCCAAGCCTGACACATACATATATATATATATATATATATATATATATATATATATATATATATATATATATATATATATATATACACATATATATATATATATGTATATATGTATATATATATATATATATATATATGTATATATGTATATATATATATGTATATATATATATATATATATATATATATATATATGTATATATATATGTATATATGTATATATATATATATATGTATATATATATATGTATACATATATATATATGTGTATGTATATGTGTATATATATATATGTGTGTATATATATATATATATATATATATATATATATACATACATATATATGTATATATATATATATACATGTGTGTGTTTATATATGTATATATATATACATATGTGTATATATATTTATTAAATAGCTGAAAACGTGTTTTATATTCTAGTTTCTTCAAAATAGCCACCCTTTGCTCTGATTACTGTTTTGCACAATCTTGGAATTCTCTCGATGAGCTTCAAGAGGTAGTCATCTGAAATGGTTTCCACTTCACAGGTGTCATAATTTTGATGCCATCAGTGACACTCTACAATTATACAATAGTCATGAAAATAAAGAAGCAGCGAGATAATGGGTCCCATTTTTATAATCTTTGGTATGACTCGGCCGGGGTTTGAACTCACAACCTACCGATCTTATAGCCTGCTCATTACCTCCCCGCTTGGTACTCAGCATCAAGGGTTGGAATTGGGGGTTAAAACACCTCTAAAGGCTTAATGTTCACATGCGTGGACAGCACCTTTTAGCTATTATTTCCAAAATTGTGTACGCTACTGAATTGGGGTCTTATGGCCACTTATGTGGACACTTATACTGTCATCTGGTGGTGTCAGAAGCGTATAACATACAATGGAATTTGGGGGGAAAAAAGTGTAAAAATAAGAATTAGCATGTCACTAAAGATGAAGTACACTTTTGTGTACTTATGGACTAACTACATCATATCAAAATATGATTCCTAATTTTTATTCTAATTTTTAAAAAAGCATGTACACAAACAGCTTGGGCTTTAAGAGGTTAAATCACCAAAATGATTCCCGAGCGCAGCCACCGCTGCTGCTCACTGCTCCCCTCCCAGGGGGTGGAACAAGATGGGTCAAAATGCAGAGGGTAATTTCACCACACCTAGTGTTAGTGTGTGTGACTATCAGTGGTACTTTAACTTCAGCTTTGCCCTGATTACTGCTTTGCACACTCTCGGCATTCTCTGGATGGGCTTCAAGCACACCTGTGAAGTGAAAACCATTTCATGAAAATGCATTGAATGAGAAGGTGTGTCCAAACTTTTGGCATGTACTGTACACACCTAATGTCCCGCAACGTTCACAACGCTTTTTTTTTTTTCTCCGGAAGTGTTGTGAATGCAGCACTCGATAGAAACGAGGCAGCCAGTCAGGCAGGGTAGAAGAGTCTCCATGGCAACGCTGCTTTCCCTTACACCCATTGAGAAGTATTTCCATGTCCCGCCCCCTAGAGCCACACGCCCCGCCGTGATTGGTGGGTTCGTGACGTGCCATTCAAGCAAAACTGACGCTGACATTAAACTTTCATATCAAGGCGGGGGGGCCGCAAAGTATCGCCGCGATTGGCCCGCGGGTTTGAGACCCCTGGTGCAGAGTGTGGTGTTTGAATCCAAAATGTTTCTATGAATTTAATTTATTACCTTTTTAATCTGCATTAATGTATAGATGGTTAATGCATGGTCCTGTTTTGTGATAAATTAGATAGATTAGATACTACTTCATTTATTCCGTCAGGAGAGTTCCTTCAGGAAAATTACAATTTTTAGCACAATCCCATTCAAGATCAGACAAACATTACAGGGAGACAGAACAGGATCGCTGACGGGTCTGCCGGCTTCCAGCGCCCCTTACAAAAAATGGCGTGTGTTAAAAATGACAAAAGTAAAGTAAGCACCCCCCCCCCCCCAGTCGCCACCAACAACATTGTTGGGCTCACTGCATGCCGACATCACCTTCAAAAACATTGTCATCGCCCTCCCCTCCCCCCACGTCTTCCACGCCAGGGGTCACACGGCCTTGGGTCAAGCCCCGCTAGTCCATAAGGGCTGACCCGTCGGGTCGTGACGATCGCTCCGTTGGCTCCTTTCAGCATCCTGCTGAAGGTGGCCCGCCTGGCGATTTCAAAGCGCTCATTGTCATTCGCCGACATTTCCTCACAATCCTCCTCGAAATCTTCGCCCCTCTCAGTCGCGCTCGCTCAAACGAGCAACGTGGAATGCGGATAATTCGGCTGTTGACTCTGCTTAAAGGACAGCTGGCCGCATTCGTCCCGACTGTCTTTGAACGCACCGTGACGTCAACGAGAGCTAATGAGAGGAACCAGATCAGCCGACTCCGGTTCTGCAGGACGCTTCAAAGGCTTTTATGTTGAGCTGCTTAACATCTGTTTAAAACTATTAGACTAAAAATAGAAATCATCTGTGCCAGAGGTCAAACTGTTGCAGTCTTTGAGAAACTAATAGAACTCTAAATCTTTGGACGCCTCAAGATTCCATTCGGAATCAATTCTCGTAATATGTTATTTGCCATATAAATTATAATGAACCCTTTTCAAAAGGTTACAGGTAGCGTTTTACGGTATACCGGTATTAGTATAGTACCGAGATACTAATGAAGTGAAGTGAATTATATTTATATAGCGCTTTTCTCTAATGACTCAAAGCGCTTTACATAGTGAAACCCAATATCTAAATTACATTTAAACCAGTGTGGGTGGCACTGGGAGCAGGTGGGTAAAGTGCCTTGCCCAAGGACACAACGGCAGTGACTAGAATGGCGGAAGCGGGAATCGAACCTGCAACCCTCAAGTTGCTGGCACGGCCACTCTACCAACCGAGCTATGCCGCCCCACAATGAATCATATTCAGTACTATACCGCCTCTAAAAAGTACCGATCCGCCATCCCAACCGTGCACCCGTCGTCGTTGCCTTGGGTCATGTTGCGTTGGACCCGGTCTTCTGCCGGTCACCTCCCAGGTTGGTTCGATGACACATAAGCTGGTTATAAATGAATCCCAGGCAGAGTTGCTTATTTTGGTATTTTATTAACAAAGCTTTGGGAGACCAATCTAGATACAACAACCTTTCAGTCGCATTACCCAAATTGATCTAATTCTATTACAAAAGTTTTGCCTCTTCTCTCCCTCACTCGCTTCCCTTCTTCTCCTCTGCCCCTCCTCCTAGCCTGAGACATTTGAGATAAAAGAGTGTTATTGTTGCTAGTTACATTCCAAGCTTCAAGGTCTACGTACGCCCAACACTTAGCTGTTTTAAAATATGACTAGGATATAAAAAGATATCTATCTCCGTCAGTCATTGTTGGATTTACGGGCAGGGGAGCATGTTCGGCAGCGCACAATCACGGAGTACTTACAAGCAGACACAGTGTGTAGACAGAAAAGGGAGAACGGACTCATTTTGGCTTAAAAACTAACGATAAATGTGACGTTATAACAGTAAGACGCCCTCAGGAAGAGGTGCTTTAAGGGATGGCTAGCTAGCTAACGGCTAAAGTTCAGCCCCAGTCTGCAGTGATGTAGCTACTTCTAAATCACTAATCCTTGTCTCCATGGCGACAAAGTGAATTGTCTGTGAAGGTGGGAGGGACCTATCCCCAGGTGCATGTTGGAGGTGCGAGGGGCCTGTCATCAGGTGCATGTCTTTGGATGTGGGAGGGGCCTATCCCCAGGTGCATGGCTTTGGAGGTGGGAGGGGCCTATCCCCAGGTGCATGTCTTTGGAGGTGGGAGGGGCCTATCCTCAGGTGCATGTTGGAGGGGGAAATGGCCTATCCCCAGGTGCATGTTGGAGGTGGGAGGGGCCTATCCCCAGGTGCATGTTGGAGGTGCGAGGTGCACGCCGGCAGTGTCTTTGGATGTCGGAGGGGCCTATCCCCAGGTGCATGTTGGGGGTGGGAGGGGCCTATCCCCAGGTGCATGTCTTTGGAGGTGGGAGGGGCCTATCCCCAGGTGCATGTCTTTGGAGGTGGGAGGGGCCTATCCCCAGGTGCATGTTGGAGGGGGAAGTGGCCTATCCCCAGGTGCCTGTTGGAGGTGGGAGGGGCTTATCATCAAGTGCATGTCTTCGGAGGTGGGAGGGGCCTATCCCCAGGTGCATGTCTTTGGTGGTGGGAGGGGCCTATCTCCGGCTGTATGTTGGAAGTGGGAAGGGCCTATCCCTCGGTGGATGTCTTTGGAGGTGGGAGGGGCATATCCTCAGATGCATGTTGGAGGTTCACGGGGCCTATCCCCAGGTGCATGTTGGAGGTTCACGGGGCCTATCCCCAGGTGCATGTTGGAGGTGGGAGGGGCCTATCCCCAGGTGCATGTTGGAGGTGGGAGGGGCCTATCCCCAGGTGCATGTTGGAGGGTGGGTTGGCCTATCCCCAGGTGCATGATGGAGGGGGAGTGGCCTATCCCCAGGTGCATGTTGGACGTGGACGGGGCCTATCCCCAGGTGCATGTTGGAGGTAGGAGGGGCCTACCCCCAGGTGCATGTTGGAATTACAACAAAACAGAAACATTGATGTTGCATGTGTATATAGAAAACCAGGATCAAAAGTGGAAACCCATCCATCCATCCATCCATTTTCTACCGCTTATTCCCTTTCGGGGTCGCGGGGGGCGCTGGCGCCTATCTCAACTACAATCGGGCGGAAGGCGGGGTACACCCTGGACAAGTCGCCACCTCATCGCAGGGCCAACACAGATAGACAGACAACATTCACACTCACATTCACACACTAAAGTGGAAACCTTCATGGATAAATTAGAGGAAATGATTAATGGTTTAAATAAAAATAGAACTATTGTAATTTGTGGAGATTATAATATTGATCTTCTAAAGGAGGATTCACATAAACAAACATCAGATTTTTGGGAGATATTATATGAAAAAGGGCTGTACCCATTAATTACAAAGCCTAGCAGAATAACCACAACTAGTAGTTAATAGACAATATCTTTACAAATGTTTTAGGGATTCACATCACTACTGGGTTAGTGATAAATGACATAAGTGATCATCTGCCTATATTTGCAATATTTGACTATCAATTCCCTAAAAGAACATACTATCAAATACTTAAGAGGAAAAGAAGTGTCAACCATATAAACAACTTTAGGGATGACCTATTAAAACAAGAGTGGAAAGAGGCGTACACAGACGATATAAATACTGCCTATGATTCTTTTCTTAAACATTATATTACTCTGTATAACTAGCATTGTCCTGAGGTTCCATGCGGATCTAAACAAAGGCAAACTAATGCGCCTTGGATGACAAACAGTTTGAAAAATGCATGTAAAAAGATCTGGGGATAGAGTTGATCAAAATCAAGAACAGAGAATGCTGAAAAACGATATAAAAACTGCAAAAACAAGTTGACCAATATATTGAGACAAGCAAAAAGGGAATATTACAAAAGAATGTTGCATGGAAATAAAAATAACATAAAGGCTGCATGGAATATTTTAAATAAAGCAATAGGGAATAGGACAAGGCGAACAGAACTACCTAGATGTTTTAAAAAAGATAATATGTTAATTGAAAACAAAGATGAAATTGTCAATGAATTGAATCAATTCTTTGTAAATGTAGGACCTAGCTTAGCAAACAAAATACCTAGAGCTAATGATCAATCAGGGGATGCCTGGAAAAGGGAAAATAGCGTTATGCAGTCAATGTTTCTTAGTGAAGTGACTGAGAATGAAATATTATCTGTGGTTTACAAACTAAAAAACAAGACCTCAATAGACAATGAGGGCATTGACATGAGTATAATACAAAACACAATTGATTGCATCATTAAACCATTGCATTATATAATTAATTGTTCTTTTAAATTAGGGGTTTTCCCAGACAGTATGAAAAGAGCTAAGGTTATACCTATATTTAAAACCGGAGATAAACATTTGGTAATTATAGACCAGTGTCTCTCTTATCTCAATTTTCAAAAGTGCTTGAAAAACTGTTTGTTAATAAATTAGACTGTTTTATTGAAAAACATAAATTATTAAATGAAAATCAGTATGGATTTCGATCAAACAGGTCTACGAGCTGGGCCATCATGAACATTATTGAAGAGATTACGACTGCAGTTGATCAAAATAAATACACAATACGAGTGCTCATTGATTAAAAGAAGGCATTGGACACTGTAGATCATCAAATTCTCATTTCTAAATTATATACTTATGGAGTTAGAGGAGTTGCACTGGACTGGTTAACCAGTTATTTACATCAACGACAGCAATATGTTGAGATCGATGATCATAGGTCAGAATGTATGAATATTGAATGTGGAATTCCACAAGGTTCGATTTTAGGACCCAAACGTTTTACTTTATATATAAATGGTATTTGTGAGGTTTCGAAAATTTTACAGTGCGTATTATTCGCAGATGATACAAATTTATACTGTTCAGGAGATGACTTGAAAATTTTAGCCAATAATATTGAAGAGGGAATGGTTAAACTAAAATTGTGGTTTGGGTGACTGGTTCAAATCCCACCTAGAACCAACCTCGTCACGTCCGTTGTGTCCTGAGCAAGACACTTCACCCTTGCTCCTGATGGGTGCTGGTTGGCGCCTTGCATGGCAGCTCCCTCCATCAGTGTGTGAATGGCTGAATGTGGAAGTAGTGTCAAAGCGCTTTGAGTACCTTGAAGGTAGAAAAGCGCTATACATCCATCCATCCATCCATTTTCTACCGCTTATTCCCTTTCGGGGTCGCGGGGGGCGCTGGCGCCTATCTCAGCTACAACGGGCGGAAGGCGGGGTACACCCTGGACAAGTCGCCACCTCATCGCAGGGCCAACACAGATAGACAGACAACATTCACACACTAGGGCCAATTTAGTGTTGCCAATCAACCTATCCCCAGGTGCATGTCTTTGGAAGTGGGAGGAAGCCGGAGTACCCGGAGGGAACCCACGCATTCACGGGGAGAACATGCAAACTCCACACAGAAAGATCCCGAGCCTGGATTTGAACCCAGGACTGCAGGACCTTCGTATTGTGAGGCAGACGCACTAACCCCTCTGCCACCGTGAAGCCCAAGCGCTATACAAGTACAACCCATTTATTTATTTATATAAAGAAATTATCTTTAAATTTGGAAAAGACTAAATATATGGTATTCGGTAATAAAAGAAAGATAGAAGTTAGTTTATCCGTAAACAATGTGAAAATTGAGAAGGTGTCTGAAATCAGATTTCTTGGGGTCATCTTAGATGAAAAGTTGACATGGAAAGCTCATATAATGCATGTGAAAAATAAGGTATCTAAAAGCTTATTTATTTTGAACAAGGTTAAATATAGTTTTCCATACAACACAATGAGAATGTGGCTTCACGGTGGAAGAGGGGTTAGTGCGTCTGCCTCACAATACGAAGTTCCTGCAGTCCTGGGTTCAAATCCAGGCTCGGGATCTTTCTGTGTGGAGTTTGCATGTTCTCCCCGTGAATGCGTGGGTTCCCTCCGGGTACTCCGGCTTCCTCCCACTTCCAAAGACATGCACCTGGGGATAGGTTGATTGGCAACACTAAATTGGCCCTAGTGTGTGAATGTGAGTGTGAATGTTGTCTGTCTATCTGTGTTGGCCCTGCGATGAGGTGGCGACTTGTCCAGGGTGTACCCCGCCTTCCGCCCGATTGTAGCTGAGGTAGGTGCCAGCGCCCCCCGCAACTCCAAAAAGGGAATAAGCGGTAGAAATGGATGGATGGATTGACAATGAGAATGTTATATTGCTCAATTATTCTACCTTATTTCAATTATTGTGCAGAAATATGAAGAAATACATATCATAGCAACATAATGCCTTTATTTCTTTCACAGAAAAGAGCAATTTGAATCATTTTTAAAGTAGGATATAGAGACCACACAAATCCACTCTTCATTAGGTCAGGATTACTAAAACTAAAAGACATTGTAGAATTGAATACACTATTAATGATGTTCAAAGCGAGAAATAAAGTTCTTCCGAAGGACACACAAAAGTTATTTGTGTTCACATCTGAAGATGAGAACCACAGAAGGCCGCATGACTTTAAACATCCAAGAGCGCGAACAAATTTTAAACAAATGTGCTTGTCTGTTGTTGGTGTGAAAGCATGGAATTCTCTAAACAAAGACTTAAAAAGCTGTAAGAATATATTTGTATTTGAAAAGAATTATAAAAAGAGAAAACTGAAATTATATCAAACTGAGTTTTGATTTAGATTGGACGTGTCATTGTGAAAGTGCTTAAAGGAAAATGGAAAAGTATGTTGGAGTTTGGGTGTTGTTGGAGGGAACAGTTATAAAGTCATCTAAAATACTGTAATTTGTGTCGAAAAAGGGGCAGATAAATATAAGAATATCATTCTTCCATCTGCTCCTTTCTGATCATGGAAATGTATAAGAAACAAAAAAAAAACAATGAAAGTGTCAATTGTACGTGGCTTGTAAATATGCATTTTCATGAAAGGAATAAAAATAAATGATGATGATGATGATGTTGGAGGTGGGAGGGGCCTATCTCCAGGTGCATGTTGGAGGTGGGAGGGGCCTATCTCCAGGTGCATGTTGGAGGTGGGAGGGGCCTATCCCCTGGTGCATGTTGGAGGTGGGAGGGGCCTATCACCAGGTGCATGTTGGAGGTACACGGGGCCTATCCCGGGTGTATGTTGTAGGTGGGCGGGGCCTATTCTCAGGTGCATGTTGTAGGTGGGAGGGGCCTATCCCCAGGTGCAGGTTGGAGTTGGGAGGGGCCTATTCCCAGGTGCATGTTGGAGGTGGACGGGGCCTATCCCCAGGTGCATGTTGGAGGTAGGAGGGGCCTATCCCGGGTGTATGTTGTAGGTGGGCGGGGTCTATTCTCAGGTGCATGTTGTAGGTGGGAGGGGCCTATCCCCAGGTGCAGGTTGGAGTTGGGAGGGGCCTATTCCCAGGTGCATGTTGGAGGTGGACGGGGCCTATCCCCGGGTGCATGTTAGAGGGTCGAGTGGCCTATCCTCAGGTGCATGTTGAAGAGGGGAGTGGCCTATTTCCAGGTGCATGTTGGAGGTGGGAGTGGCCTATCTCCAAGTGCATGATGGAGGGGGGAGTGGCCTATCCCCAGGTGCATGTTGGAGGTAAGAGGGGCCTATCCCCAGGTGCATGTTGGAGGGTGGAGTGGCCTATCCCCTGTTGCATGTTGAAGAGGGGAGTGGCCTATTTCCAGGTGGATGTTGGAGGTGGGAGGGGCCTATCTCCAAGTGCATGATGGAGGGGGGAGTGGCCTATCCCCAGGTGCATGTTGGAGGTGGACGGGGCCTATCCCCAGGTGCATGTTGGAGGTAAGAGGGGCCTATCCCCAGGTGCATGTTGGAGGTAAGAGGGGCCTATCACCAGGTGCATGTTGGAGGTAAGAGGGGCCTATCCCCAGGTGCATGTTGGAGGGTGGAGTGGCCTATCCCCTGTTGCATGTTGAAGAGGGGAGTGGCCTATTTCCAGGTGCATGTTGGAGGTGGGAGGGGCCCATCCTCAGATGCATGTTGGAGGTGGGAGGGGCCTATCCCCAGATGCATATCTTTGTAGGTGGGGGGAAGCCTGAGGGAACCCAAGCCGTCACGGGGAGAACATGTAAACTCCAGACAAAAAGACCTGAGCCCAGGGATGGAACCCAGGACCTTTTTATTGTGAGGCACATGCACTAACCCCTGGTACACCTTGCAGTGTTTTTTTTTTTTAACGGCGTTCATGTCGTCTGCTCCCCTCCCCCGACTGCGTCACGACCCTCTCCTAAGGCCACGCTGCCATTCCACCCTGCAGCTAACACATACTCCACTCGCTCCTTTTCGATGTCGCCAGAGTTAGTCTTCCACTTTATCGGCCGCACTTTCCTGCCACCTCAACCCTGCCCGTCTTCAACCCGATTAGCCGTCTAATTAGCCGGAATAAACGACAGCGCCGGCGAAAGCAAGTCTGTAATTTTTAATTGGTGGTTATTTCCCGTTTAGCCATGGACCGACGAGATGCATTTTAATGAACGGGACGTCGCCGTCCGACGTTTTCAACTTCTGCTGTCTGGTTGCAGGCGTCCTCCGCACGGCTGCCTTTATTACCCCAGTGCTAAAGGAGCACTTTTGGTGAAGAATTGGCCAAAAGCTTGCACCTACTCGGCCGACTGATCCGGAAAGGACGCCCTTCAGGTTATTTACGAGCGCGAAGCTCGAGCAAGGTAAGGATCCGCAATTATCGAGCGTGTCGCTGTCTCTAGTTTATATCAAAGAGATCGTACTTCACCACCAGGAGAAATACAATCAGCGCCGACGTTGGCCAGCTGTCCCTGTGAGAGAGCGCCTTGGTGGGAGCGGGGACGGCGGGTGCCGGGGTCAGGGTGAGCGTTCGCTGACTTAAAGTTACTAACGATGAAAGTGTGAGCTCCAATCCGCACGGGCGAGCTCGGCGTTTAAAGGCGCCGACTCGTGGAAAAAATGGATTTCTTTCCAACCCGAGTGGACTTCTCTGAGTGTACTCAAACTCAAGCCTTGAGGAGGAAATGTTAGTGCAGGGGTGTCCAAACCTTTTGACTTGGGGGCCGCTTTGGGCTAAAACAATTAATTTAAAACCTCTTCCCACTCCGGTGCATACCAAAGGCAAGCGGTAAATTTAGGCCTGTGCTTATAAATTTGAGTGTGATGTAAGGATACCATCATGAAAAACACATTTAATAAAATAAAACGTTACTATGGTCTTACCTTTACTTATAAATGAAGTCCATGCGCAGCTCCTTCTGATCAAAAGCATCAATAACTTGTTTATAGAAGTCTTCCTTATCTTTCTTCAGTTTTAAAAGTCTCTCTGTCTCGATGGAGATCTTCCTTTATTACCTCCTGCTTCGATTGAAAGTCCAGTTTAGAAAACTGTTTTATTTTATATATGTAATCCTCCATGTTAAATGTGCAAGCGAGAGAAAAAAAATAAACGATCGCTGCTCACGATCGCTGCTCACGATCAAACCTGCAACTTGAGGGTTGCAGGTTCGATTCCCGCTTCCGCCATCCTAGTCACTGCCGTTGTGTCCTTGGGCAAGACACTTTACCCACCTGCTCCCAGTGCCACCCACACTGGTTTAAATGTAACTTAGATATTGGGTTTCACTATGTAAAGCGCTTTGAGTCACTAGAGAAAAGCGCTATATAAATATAATTCACTTCACTTCACTCTTGCTGCTTGTTGTCACTTCTACTGCAGCCGAGTAGTCGCAAGAAGGATCACTAGCGCCCTCTACCACCAGGAGGCGGGAGTCATTTAATGACTCATATTTGACACACGCAGCTACGGTATATTAATAAAACATAACTGCTTACTGTTCTTTTTAGCATATTCAATAGCTTGGACCTTAAATCCTACTGAATAGCTCTTAATCTTCTTCCCTTTATGCGATTTCAAATTATTGAAATCAGCCTCCCCCATTTTGAAAATGATGACAGGTGAAGTGTCACTCGTGACGTGACGAGTTTGACCTGGCGGAAATTCTAGGCATATGCTAATTATTTGGCGAAACGAGTTCGACCCGATTGTAGCTGAGATAGTCACCAGCGCCCTCCGCAACCCCAAAGGAAATAAACGGTAGAAAATGGATGGGATGGATGGAGTTTGACACGGCGGAAATTGTAGACATGCGCTAATAAAAATAATATTTTGCCAAACGAGTTTGACCCGGCGTTAATCCTGAGCCGGCGGTAATGCTAAGCATGCGCTAATTGTTTTGCGAAACGAGTTTGACCCGGCAGTTATTCTAGTCAGGCGCATACTACATACCTGGCAGCAATTCAAGGAAATACGGTATATATACATTATATTGCCAAAAGTATTTGGCCACCCATCCAAATGATCAGAATCAGGTGTCCTTATCACTTGGCCCGGCCACAGGTGTATAAAATCAAGCACTTAGGCATGGAAACTGTTTCTACAAACATTTGTGAAAGAATGGGCCGCTCTCAGTGATTTCCAGCGTGGAACTGTCATAGGATGCCACCTGTGCTACAAATCCAGTCGTGAAATTCCCTTGCTCCTAAATATTCCAAAGTCAACTTTATTTAAAGAAAAGTGAAGATTTTGGGAACAACAGCAACTCAGCCACCAAGTGGTAGGCCATGTAAACTGACAGAGAGGGGTCAGTGGATGCTGAGTCAGTTGTTACAGAGCTCCAAACTTTGTGTGACCTTCCAATTAGCCCACGTACAGTACGCAGAGAACTTCATGGAATGGGTTTCATGGCCGATCAGCTGTATCTAAGCCATAAATCACCAAGTCCAATGCAAAGCGCGGGATGCAATGGTGTGAAGCACATCACCACTGGACTCTAGAGCAGTGGAGAGGTGTTCTTTGGTGGATGGGTTTGGATGTTGCCAGGAGAACGGTACCTTCCGGACTGCATTGTGCCGAGTGTGAAATTTGGTGGAGGTAGAATTATGTTGTTGGGCTTGGTCCCTTAGTTCCAGTGAAAGAAACTTTGAATGCTCCAGGATACCAAAACATTTTGGACAATTCCATGCTCCCAACCTTGTGGGAACAGTTTGGAGCGGGCCCCTTCCTCTTCCCATATGACTGTGCACCAGTGCACAAAGCAAGGTCCATAAAGACATGGATGACAGAGTCTGGGGTGGATGAACTTGACTGGCCTGCACAGAGTCCTGACCTGAACCCGATAGAACACCTTTGGGATGAATTAGAACGGGGGCCTTCTCCACCATCATTAGTGTGTGACCTCACCACCTTTTGGAAGAATGGTGGAAAATTCCTATAAACATACTCTGCAACCTTGTGGACAGCCTTCCCAGAAGAGTTGAAGCTGTAATAGCTGCAAAAGTTGGACCCAGATCATATAGAACCCTATGGGTTAGGAATGGGATGGCACTTCAAGTTCATATGTGAGTCAAGGCAGGTGGCCAAATACTTTTGGCAATATAGCGTATATACGCGCGCGCGCGTGTGTGTGTGTGTGTGTGTGTGTGTGTATGTGTGTGTGTGTGTGTGTGTGTGTGTGTGTGTTTTTTATTTTATTTTTACCCTTTTTGAGACATCAACAAAGAAACATACTGTCCATATGAGGAGGTGTGAACAAGTTAAGACATGAATCATGGTCCCAAAACGGACAACCATCGCATCTAATAGAGAATGTCTCATTCGCACCCCTGGTGGGGAAATCTATCAAAATTAGGGTGGTCCCAAAAAGGAGGGATTTTTCAAATTTAAATGTGAAACGTGGATGGAGAGGGGGTGTGACGTTCATATGTTGTCAATATTCAGGGTTTTATCCTTCATAGTTAATGTTATATCTGGCTGTGTTTGTTGCATTTTTTTTTGCGATTCGCTTGATTGTAAGAAAAGTCGATCGAGAGGGGGTGTTATGTTCATATGTTGTCAATATTCAGTTTTTTATCCCTCAGAGTTAATGTTATATTTCACAGTGTTTGTTGCATTTTTTTTTTGCGTTTCGCCTGATTGTAAAATATGTCGATGGAGAGGGGTGTGTTCTTCATATGTTGTCAATATTCAGTCTTTTGTCCTACATAGTTGATATTATACTTCGCTGTGTTTGTTGCATTTTTTTTTGCGTTTCGCTTCATTATGAAAAATGTCGATTGAGAGAGGGTGTGTCCTCAATAGTGTTCTCTGTCCCTAAGGGACAGAGGACGCTATTGAATTTCTAGTGTTTTATTATTATTATTATTCTTTATTCTTATTTATCATACTGCCGCCTTTTTGAGTTGTAATTTGACCCCCTTAACATGCTTCAAAACTCATCAACTTGGACACACACATCAGGACTGGCGAAAAATTGCGATCTAATCAAAAAAACAAACCCCAAAACTCAAAATTACGCTCTAGCTCCCCCTAGTAAGACAAAACTGCCTCTAACTCCCAGTAGGAATGTCGTAGACACATGAAACAAAAACCTCTATATAGGTCTCACTTAGACCTATATTTCAAACACTGACAACAGCCAGCAGAAATCAACAGAAAGTTTGCAATTCCCTCTTCAAAATTAAATTTGTGTAAAAACAGTCACCTTTTTTCAAACATTATCTCCTCTGAGCGCTTTTGTCGTGTCGGCTTCAAATGAGCACAGGAGAGAGATTGAACCCTTCTGATTAAAAGTTGATGAGAGAGTTTTAGTTAATATTATACTTCGCTGTGTTTGTTGCATATTTTTTGCGTTTCCCTTGATTGTAAAAAATGTCATGTGTCAGGACTTTGACCTAGATTTGTTTTGCTTCTTCGATGCAGAGGGAATTTGGAACGAGCCAGGCGTGATTAAATTTATTTATACACTATGATACAAAAAGGCAAATCAAAGGGTGCGCTCGGTGGCGGATAATAATCTATACTAAACTTCAAACAAAACAGCACATTGGCATGACTATCTACATATAAAAGATACTATCAATGATACACAACAACCCAAAAAGTTGCACAGAGGCATAAATACAAACAAAAACTTACTTGGCTTGGATAAAACCGAATAGCATGGCATGAAGGACAAGCAAGTATGCATAAGCAAGCAGCAAGCAGTAAGCACAAAGTTCCCAGGCCGAGGAACAGAAAACAAATGACTTAAATAGTGACTATGATAATGAGAATCTGGTGTGGGGCTGAGGGCAGGGGCCTGACTTGGAGACCAGGTGGAAGCTAATGCGTAACTATGGAAACAAACAAAACCAGGGAAGTGCAAAACGGGAAACAAGAGTCCAAAAACAAAACATAAACATGATCAAACATAAAACTGATTTACAGGCGTGACATCATGTTTGTATGTTGTCAATATTCGTTATTTTATCCTACATAGTTGATATTATGTTTTGCTGTGTTGGTTGCATATTTTTTTGTGTTTCCCTGGATTGTAAATAATGTGGATGGAGAGGCGGTGTGACATTCATATGTTGTAAATATTCAGTGTTTTATTGTTCATAGTTAATATTGTAAATCCCATATTCTTTATTTTCATGTACATTCTGAGTCTCTTTGAGTAAAAAAATTTAAAATTCCATTGCGTTTAAGGCGGTCTGTCGTAACGTTTTTAGCATTCAATCAGAAATTATTATCAATCAATCAATCAATCAATGTTTACTTATATAGCCCTAAATCACTAGTGTCTCAAAGGGCTGCACAAACCACCACGACATTCTCGGTAGGCCCACATAAGGGCAAGGAAAACTCACACCCAGTGGGACATCGGTGACAATAATGACCCAGTGGGACGTCGGTGACAATGATGACTATGAGAACATGATACTGTGATACTGATGATACTGATGACTATGAGAACATATGAGAACATGATACTGTGAAAGATCAATCCATAATGGATCCAACACAGTCGCGAGAGTCCAGTCCATAATGGATCCAACACAGCAGCGAGAGACCCGTTCACAGCGGAGCCAGTAGGAAACCATCCCAAGCGGAGGCTGATCAGCAGCGCAGAGATGTCCCCAGCCGATACAAAGGCGAGCAGTACATGGGTTTTGTATTAGTGTTCCTAAAAATAGATATACCGGCCCCCAGATATATATTTTTTCTCAAAATTTGGCCCCCGCCGAGGCAAAATAATTGCCCAGGCCTGACATAAATAAATGCCTCTGCATTTAAGACCTCTGACCTAAAGAATAAACTAGAAGTATACTGGATTCTGTCTGCGGGGCTTGTTTGGCGGCCTTCATGCTCCCAGAAGCTTGTTCTTGAGAATTACATGAGTCGTACCCGGTTTGACTTAATGAGTCGATAAGCCCCTTTTTTTGTGCCGTTCTGCTTATCCGCGATTGCAGCTGCTCGGTAACGTCGAGCCGGATAGCCCGGAGATATCCCGCCTCGTTTGAAACTGCTTCTCAGCGCGGCGCCCCCAGGAGGTCGGAGATTAGAACAACCTCTGCTTTGTCTGCGTCTCAGAAATGCAAGGTGTTGTTGTTTCTTTCTTCTTTGTTCTCGGCCGCACGTAGGGACGCGTCGATGCTATCATTTGTGGCCTGCCTTTTTGTTTGCCACGGGACAACGGGTAAGAATAACGCCAGTTATCCTTTTGTTGCGCCAACAAATACTGGCCAACATGTAATGGGTTTTTGCACTTTGCTGCAAATGCTTTTTTTTTTCCTCAGGATGACTCAATATGGTTGAAAGGAGTAAATAAAAAATAGAAAAAAAACAGCAGTTTTAGCCCATAAAAACACAAGTGGATAAAGTTTCCACTGTTATGCAGCTTTAAAGGCCTACTGAAACCCACTACTACCGACCATGCAGTCTGATAGTTCATATATCAATGATGAAATATTAACATTGCAACACATGCCAATACGGCCGCTTTAGTTTACTAAATTGCAATTTTAAATTTCGCGCAAAGTATCCTGTTGAAAACGTCGGTATGATGACGGATTGTAGAGGACATTTCGTTCCATCACCTATCACAGCTATAAGTGGTCTGTTTTCATCGCATAATTCCACAGTATTATGGACATCTGTGTTGCTGAATCTTTTGTATTTTGTTTCATGAATAATGGAGACGTCAAAGAAGAAAGCTGTAGGTGGGAAGCGGTGTATTGCGGCTGCCTTTAGCAACGCAAACACAGCCGGTGTTTCATTGTTTACATTCCCGAAAGATGACAGTCAAGCTTTACAATGGAAGAGAGATGTCAAGCGAACACGGTTGGATTGGACCACACACACAAAGTACAGTGTATTATGCAGCGATCATTTCGAAAGATGGTGTTTCGAAGAGGGTCCCTTGCGAAGGGCAGAGATGGGCATCGCCACCGCCCGTCGACTGGTGCTGAAGAAAGGTGCGGGGCCGACATTCAGGTTGTACAGGGCCGAACATATAATCTAACTAAAACACTAGTAACACAATAAGCAGATACTGGATATTCCAGAATTATCCTAGTAAATTTGTCTAATACCTTCTGAATCGCTCCCACTGTATAGTCTTTTTTTTCTTTTTCTAGTCCTTCACTCTCACTTTCATCACCCACAAATCTTTCATCCTCGCTCCAATCAATGAGTAGATCGTTGCCTTCTCAGTCCGAATCGCTCTTGCTGCTGGTGGCCATGATTGTAAACAATGTTCAGATGTGAGGAGCTCCACAACCCGTGACGTCACGCGCACATCGTCTGCTACATCCAGTACAGGCAAGGCTTTTTTATCAGCACCAAAAGTTGCAAACTTTATCGTCGATGTTCTCTACTAAATCCTCTACTAAATCTGCTTTATTCGCATAATTCCACAGTATTCTGGACATCTGTGTTGCTGAATCTTTTGCAATTTGTTCAATTAATAATGGAGACGTCAAAGAAGAAAGATGTAGATGATAAGCAGTGTATTGCAGCTGCGTTTAGTCACACAAACACAGCCGGTGTTTCCTTGTTTACATTCCCGAAGGTGAAGCTTTACTATGGAACAGAGCGGTCAAGCGAACATGGTTCCTGACCACATGTCAACCGGCAGGTTTCGGTGAGAAAATTGTGGTAGTAAGTCGGCCCTTACCGTAGACATGAGCGGAGCTTGCGTCCTCCTGCACCTGCGGACTCTCTACCCTCCTCCCTCCGGAGACACTGGCGACTTTCAGGTACCATATAATCTCACTAAAACACTAGTAACAGAATAAGCAGATGAGGGATTTTCCAGAATTATCTTAGTAAATTTGTCTAATAACATCTGAATCGGTCACACTGCCCTCGCCTTTTCTTTTTTTTTCTAGTCCTTCACTCTCACTATCCTCATCCACGAATCTTTCATCCTCGCTCAAATTAATGGGGAAATTGTCGCTTTCTCGGTCCGAATCGCTCTCGCTGCTGGTGGCCATGATTGTAAACAATGTTCGGATGTGAGGAGCTCCACAACCCGTGACATCACGCGCATATCGTCTGCTATTTCCAGTCCAGGCAAGGCTTTTTTATCAGCACCAAAAGTTGCAAACTTTATCGTCCATGTTTTCTACTAAATCCTTTCAGCAGAAATATGGCAATATCGCGAAATTATCAAGTATGACACAGAAAATGGACCGGCTGTCCCCGTTTAAATAAGAAAATCTCATTTCAGTAGGCCTTTAAGTGCAGTACTCATTCATACCCTGTAGATGGGGCTGGGGTAAAATATCGGTGAACATGCATTAAAAGAATAGTCTTGTCACTTCTGCCTAGCAACAAGCCTGCTAGGCGCCAGCGCTCCCCGTGACCCCGAAAGGGAATAAGCGGTAGAAAATGGATGGATGGATGGAACAAGCCTGCTATACTAGCCAGCTACAAAATTTAGGGGAACTTCATTTTTTGGGGATATTTTGCCTATCGTTCACAATCATTATGAGTGACACAAAGTTAAAAGTTTTTGTTTTTTAATTCCAACATGTAAAAATCGGCTCGTTCTTGATGGCTAGCAATGCAGCTGGTAGGAACAATCAATTCAAACTCTAAATCACTTTAAAAATGCATTCAAAAACCGTCAACAATACTCAATTTACGTTCCCTAACCTGTATAATAACCAAGCTGTCGCAAAATTGTTATTGTAAGAGAAAACACTTCTGGCGTGGTAAGACATCGGCATGCTTCGATATTAGCCGTAAAAGCTAACTACTGAAAGAGATAAGATAGTTTATAATGCACAACACAATGCGACAAAACACCAATCTATAATGACTGAAAAACATGATCATATTACAGTAAAGTATTATTTCATGTTTTGTTTAAACACCTAGCCAGACAGTGTATGTACTGTAGTTGTAATAACACACATGACGTGCTGCGTGTAACATGATCAATATTAAAGTGTGACTTACTCGATGGACAGTTGTCTGTTTTCTCCAGCTGGCCGGGGACGTTTTTCCTGGTTTATTTGGCTAAGCACTCCATTTATGTCAAAATAGCTTGGCTCCAAATCCCACATTTACAGCGCCAAAGTCACTTTCGCCTCACTCTCTCGGCTTCCGCCTGCTCCAACGTCTCACCCTTCCCTTCCTGTTCGCTTAGCTCATCTGCCGTATATTCAGCTTCAAAAAGATACGGTTGTGAATCCTCAATTGTCCAAAAATAGTTGTCTTAGTTGTCTGTCATCGATTCTGCAGTGACAAAAAAATACACTTGCCTTTTTGTCCGGAAGAAGGACACGCATTTGTTGCAGTTACAGGTGCGCTGCTATGGAAGTCAATGATTCAAATGACCAAAATAGGGTAAATATTGTACATATTAAATATTGTTATGAAGGTGTCTGTTAGTACTTTATATATATACTTGCAGTGTGTATATCGTACATATTGCATATTGTTATGAAGGTGTGTCTTACTACTTTATAATCATACTTGCAGTATGTATACAAAGCATATTACATAGTGTTATGAAGGTGTCTGTTACTACATTATATATGTCCTTGCAGTGTGTATATTGTACAGATTACATATTGTTTTGAAAGTGTCTGTTACTACATTATATATATTTCAGTTTGTATATTGTACATACTACATGTTGTTTTGAAGGTGTCTGTTACTACATTATATATATACTTGCAGTGTGTATATTGTACATACTACATGTTGTTTTGAAGGTGTCTGTTACTACATTATATATATACTTGCAGTGTGTATATTGTACAGATTACATATTGTTTTGAAAGTGTCTGTTACTACATTATATATATTTCAGTTTGTATATTGTACATACTACATGTTGTTTTGAAGGTGTCTGTTACTACATTATATATATACTTGCAGTGTGTATATTGTACAGATTACATATTGTTTTGAAAGTGTCTGTTACTACATTATATATATTTCAGTTTGTATATTGTACATACTACATGTTGTTTTGAAGGTGTCTGTTACTACATTATATATATACTTGCAGTGTGTATATTGTACAGATACATATTGTTTTGAAAGTGTCTGTTACTACATTATATATATTTCAGTTTGTATATTGTACGTACTACATGTTGTTTTGAAGGTGTCTGTTACTACATTATATATATACTTGCAGTGTGTATATTGTACATACTACATGTTGTTTTGAAGGTGTCTGTTACTACATTATATATATACTTGCAGTGTGTATATTGTACATACTACATGTTGTTTTGAAGGTGTCTGTTACTACATTATATATATACTTGCAGAGTGTATGTTGTACATATTACATATTGTTATGAAGGTGTCTGTTACTACATTATATATATACTTGCAGAGTGTATGTTGTACATATTACATATTGTTATGAAGGTGTCTGTTACTACATTATATACAGTATATACTTTCAGCGTGTATATAAAACGCTGATAGAGGGTCACATCTGCTGCATCTTGAAAGCGTTGTTGATCATCTTTAAAATCCTAAAAAATAAAAAGACGTGCTCTTGTCCCAAAAAATGAGTGTGAACAAATAAGTGCAGTTCCCCTTTAAAAGAGTGCACAGTGAAGCGGGTGAAATCCAAATCGTCCAATAAAACGCAGTTTCCATGTCATGTTAGTGCATCACAGAGACTGCACTGGGATCTTTAATACAATAATAATATATTTAATACGTCTGAGAAACTGGGATTCAGTAGGTGTGGCTGTTTTGATTAGGAACTGAGAGTTAGCACTCGTTGTCTTCCCTGGGAGAAAACAGGTCGGCGTCACAACGTATGTTGTTTCCACATAAAATGACATCATCTTTAATACTGCACAGGAACCTGGACACTTAAAAAAAAGCAAAGCCAGTGAAGTTGGCAAGTTGTGTAAATGGTAAATAAAAACTGAATACAATGATTTGCAAATCCTTTTCAACTTATATTCAATTGAATCGACTGCGAAGACAAGATATTTAACGTTCAAACTGGAAAACTTTGTTATTTTTTGTAAATATTACCTCATTTGGGATTTGATGTCTGCAACATTTTTCAAAAAAGCTGGCACAAGTGGCAAAAAAGACTGAGAAAGTTGAAGGGATGCTCATCAAACACTTATTCTGGAAGATCCCACGGGTGAACAGGCTAATTGGGAACAGGTGGGTGCCATGATTGGGTATAAAAGCAGCTTCCATGAAATGCTCAGTCATTCACAAACAAGGATGGAGCGGGGGTCACCACTTTGTTAAACGAATAGGTGAACTAATTGTCGAACAGTTTAAGAACAATTCTCAACAAGCTTTTGTAAGAAATTTAGGGATTTCACCATCTACAGTGCATAATATCATCAAAAGGTTCAGAGTATCTGCAGAAATCACTGCATGTAAGCGATGATATTACAGATGTTCGATCCCTCAGGCGGTACTGTATCAAAAAGCGACATCAGTGTGTAAACGATATCCCCACATGGGCTCAGGAACACTTCATGAAACCACTGTCAGTAACTAAAGTTGGTCGTGAGATCTGAAAGTGCAAGTTAAAACTCTACTATGTAAAGCAAAAGCCATTTATCAACAACACCCAGAAACCTCGCCAGCTTCACTGGGTGCGAGCTCATTTAAATGGACTGATGCAAAGAAAAGTGTTCTGTGGTCTGACAAGTCCACATCTCCAATTGTTTTTGGAAACTGTGCACGTTGTGTCCTCCGGAACAAAGAGGAAAAGAACCAGCCGGATTTTTCCAGGCGCAAATTTCAAAAGCCAGCATCTGTGATGGTATGGGGTTGTATTAGTACCCAAGGCATGGGGAACTTACACATCTGTGAAGGTACCATTAATGCTGAAAGGTACATACAGGTTTTGGAGCAACATATGTTGCAATACAAGCAATGTTAACATGGACGCCCCTGCTTATTTTAGCAAGACAATGCCAAACCACGTGTTACAACACCGTAGTGTCATAGTAAAAGAGTGCAGGTACTAGACTGGCCTGCCTGGAGTCCAGAACTGTCCCTCATTAAAAATGTGTGGCGCATTATGAAGCCTAAAATGCCACAAAGGAGACCCCGGACTGTTGAACAACTTAAGTTGTACATCAAGCAAGAATGGGAAAGAATTCCACCTGAAAAGCTTCAAAAATTGGTCTCCTCAGTTCCCAAATGTTTACTGAGTGTTATTAAAAGAAAAGGCCATGTAACACAGTGGTAAAAATGCCCCTTTGCCAACTTTTTTGCAATGTATTGCTGCCATTAAATTCAAAGTTAATGATTATTTTCAAAAACAAAATGTGTTTCTCAGTTCGAACGTTAGGTATCTTTGCAGCCTATTCAATTGAATATAAATTGAAAAGTGATCTTGTACTTTCGGTCATAACCCAAAGCTTAAGACTATAGGTGAGGATGGGACTGTAGATCGACCGGTAAATTGAGAACTTTGCCTTCCGGCTCAGCTCCCTCTTCACCACAACGGATGGATACAGCGTCCGCATTACTGAAGACGCCGCAGCGATCTCACGATCCACTCTTCCCTCACTTGTGAAAAAGACTCCAAGGTACTTGAAATCCTCCATTTGGGGAAAGATTTCCTCCCCAACCCGGAGATGGCACTCCACCCTTTCCCGGGCGAGAACCATGGACTCGGACTTGGAGGTGCTGATTCTCATCCCGGTCGCTTCACACTCGGCTGCGAACCGATCCAGTGAGAACTGAAGATCCTGGCCAGTTGAAGCCATCATGACCACATCCTCTGCAAAAAGCAGAGACCTAATCCTGCAGCCACCAAACCGGAATTTCCAGTATGACTGATCTAATAATATGGTCAGAATTGGTACTCCAGTGACGTAGAATCTACCGAAATTGCCAAAGGTATTCAGAGTGGAATATTCAAAATAGATTTTTGTGATGTTTAGACGGTATTTCCACATACTTTCCAGAGTAGAAATACAATTGGATACGGTTTAATGGATACAATGAAACACAATTAAGTGTGTATAGTCAACTTGTTGTTCCGCTCTCCTGGTTCTTTAAAAACCTCTAAAAGCCTTATTGGCCACATACGTTGACAGCACCTTTTAGCTCTTATTTACAAAATTGTGTACACTACAGAATTAGGGTCTTATGGCCACTTATGTGGACACTTATACTGCCATCTGGTGGTGTCAGAAGAGTATAGCATACAATGGAATTTGAAAAAAAAAAGTGTAAAAATAAGAATTAGCATGTCCCTAAACATGACGTACACGTTTGTGTACTTATGGACTAAGTACACCATATAAAAAGATTGTTCTTAGTTTTTTTTATTCTAATTAGGGTCCAATAAGTCCAAATAGCAAAGAGAAATAAAAAGAGCATGTAAACAAACAGCTCGGGCCTTAAGAGGTTAATTAATTAAGGTTATGGGCACTACATGCGGTCCAAATTTGATCCATTTATATTAGTTATACTCTTTAAACCAGGGGTCACCAACCTTTTTGAAACCAAGGGCTACTTCTTGGGTACTGATTAATGCGAAGGGCTACCAGTTTGATACACACTTAAATAAATTGCCAAAAATAACCAATTTGCTCAATTTACCTTTAACTCTATGTTGTTATTAATAAAACTAGCTTATTGAATTTTTTTGAAAAAATTAAAAAAATAATTTAAGGAACATCATTTGTATTTTTTAGAATTTTAATGACATGTTTTAAATAGGTTAAAATCCAATCTGCACTTTGTTAGAATATATAACAAATTGGACCAAGCTATATTTCTAACAAAGACAAATCATTATTTATTCTAGATTTTCCAGAATAAAAATTTTAAACTAAATACAAAAGACTTTGAAATAAGATTTAAATTTGATTCCACAGATTTTCTAGATTTGCCAGAATATTTTTGGGGGAATTTTAATCATAATAAGTTTGAAGAAATATTTCACAAATATTTTTGGACGAAAAAAACCGAAGCTAAAATGAAGAATTAAATTAAAATGTATTTATTATTCTTTACAATAAAAAAATACATTTACTTGAACATTGATTTAAATTGTAAGGAAAGAAGAGGAAGGATTTTAAAATGTAAAAAGGTAAATGTGTTTAAAAATCCAAAAAATTATTTTTAAGGTTGTATTTTTTCTCTAAAACTGTCTTTCTGAAACTTATAAGAAGCGAAGTAAAAAAATAACTGAATTTATTTAAACAAGTGAAGACCAAGTCTTTAAAATATTCTCTTCGATTTTCAAATTCTATTTGAGTTTTGTCCCTCTTAGAATTGAAAATTTCAAGCAAAGCGAGACCATCTTGCTAGTAAATAAATAAAATTAAAAAAATTGAGGCAGCTCACTGGTAAGTTCTGCTATTTGAGCTATTTTTAGACTACTCATCTGGTCCTTGCGGGCTACTTGGTCACCCCTGCTTTAAACGATAAATCTAAACAACAAAATATAAGCTTCTTTTCGATTTTTCCTTTTCCTCAATTTAAACCCCAGCCTTATTTTAACCCGGCGAGATCTCGTCCCAGCCCGTCCCTCGTTACCATGTTCTAATTTTCACAAAGGTTATCTTTGTGGCATTGAATCTGATTAAACGTTCCCTGTGCATATAAACACTTTTCATTGCTATGCAGAGGGAATGATTCCCCTAAATTAGTCAGGGGAAGCAGACGTTCATATTATGTAAAAGTATGTAAATACGGCCGCAAGATTGATGCGGGATGAGATACGAGCACGCCGACAAAGTTTGATGAAAGTGAATAATTCCGCGTTTTTTTTTTACTTTGTTGCAGGCGGCGCTTCTCATCTCCCGTTTTGAACGGAACATGCTGGGGCGATCAAGACAAAAAATGCAATCTCGTGCAAATCGTGTTTTCTGCTATATTTTACCTTTTTAAAAGTGACAAGTGTTATTTATGGCGTCGGCGCTCCAATGGCAAGATTCACGGCGGAGGTGTTTGCACTCGATAAGAACATTACCTGCAAAGCATGAATCGGGCAGGTGTGATTAGGTAAACAGATGATTAAATGTGCTTTTAGCTCGGTGGTTATGAAAGCGCTGTGGAGACAATAAGAAGCCAGTGATTACCTTAATCTCCGGCGTGTTTTATCACACGCTCGCACCTTGACACAATGTCAATTGTGCAATGTGATGTACGCCACCCACAGATTTGAAAAAAATAAACCAGAACCGAGAACCAGAACCTGCCTTGCTTTCATTTCTGTTTAGAAACAGGCACAGCGTTCTTGGACAATTGTAACATCAATATAGCACACAATTTTAATATTATCATATATATATATATATATATATATATATATATATATATATATATATATATATATATATATATATGTGTGTGTGTGTGTATATGTGTATATATATATACATATATATAAATGTGTATATACGTATATATATATGTGTGTATATGTGGATATATGTATGTGTGTATATGTGTATATATTTATATATAAATGTGTGTATATATGGATGTATGTGTGTGTGTAAATGTGTATATGTGTATAAATGTATATATATGTATGTGTATATGTATATACAAACCCCGTTTCCATATGAGTTGGGAAATTTTGTTAGATGTAAATATAAACGGAATACAAAGATTTGCAAATCCTTATCAACCCATATTCAATTGAATGCACTACAAAGACCAGATATTTGATATTGATATTTATATTCATTTTTGGCAAATACTGATTAACTTAGAACTTCATGGCTGCAACACGTGCCAAAGTAGTTGGGAAAGGGCATGTTCACCACTGTGTTACATCACCTTTTCTTTTAACAACACTCAATAAACGTTTGGGAACTGAGAAAAGTAATTGTTGAAACTTTGAAAGTGGAATTCTTTCCCATTCTTGTTTTATGTAGAGCTTCAGTCGTTCAACAGTCCGGGGTCTCCGCTGTAGTATTTTACGCTTCATAATGTGCCACACATTTTCCATGGGAGACAGGTCTGGACTGCAGGCAGGCCATGAAAGTACCCGCACCTTTTTTTTATGAAGCCACGCTGTTGTAACACTTGCTGAATGTGGCTTGGCTTTGTCTTGATGAAATAAGCAGGGGCGTCCATGAAAAAGAGGTGGCAGCATATGTTGTTCCAAAACCTGTATGTACCTTTCAGCATTAATGGTGCCTTCACAGATGTGTAAGTTACCCATGGCTTGGGCACTAATGCACCCCCATACCATCACAGATGCTGGCTTTTGAACTTTGCATCGATCACAGTCTGGATGGTTCGCTTCCCCTTTGGTCCGGATGAAACAATGTTGAATATTTCCCCCAAAAATTTGAAATGTGGACTCGTCAGACCACAGAACACTTTTCCACTTTGCATCAGTCCATCTTAGATGATCTTGGGCCCAGAGAAGCCGGCGGCGTTGTTGTTGTTGATAAATGGCTTTCGCTTTGCATGGTAGAGCTTTAACTGGCACTTACAGATGTAGTGACCAACTGTATTTAGTGACAGTGATTTTTTCAAGTGTTCCTGATCCCATGTGGTGATATCCTTTAGAGATTGATGTCGGTTTTTGATACAGTGCCGTCTGAGGGTTCGAAGGTCACGGTCATTCAATGTTGGTTTCCAGCCATGCCGCTTACTTGGAGTGATTTCTCCAGATTCTCTGAACCTTTTGATGATATTATGGACCGTAGATGTTGAAATCCCAAAGATTTCTTGCAATTGCACTTTGAGAAACGTTGTTCTTAAACTGCTTTGACTATTTGCTCACGCAGTTGTGGACAAAGGGGTGTACCTCGCCCCATCCTTTCTTGTGAAAGACTGAGCATTTTTTGGGAAGCTGTTTTTCTACCCAATCATGGCACCCACCTGTTCCCAATTATCCTGCACACCTGTGGGATGTTCCAAATAAGTGTTTGATGAGCATTCCTCAACGTTATCAGTATTTATTGCCACCTTTCCCAACTTCTTGGTCACATGTTGCTGGCATCAAATTCTAAAGTTAATGATTATCAAAAAAAAAAAAGGTTATCAGTTTGAACATCAAATATGTTGTCTTTGTAGCATATTCAACTGAATATGGGTTGAAAATGATTTGCAAATCATTGTATTCCGTTTATATTTTCATCCAACACAATTCCCCAACTCATATGGAAATGGGGTTTGTATATATATATATATATATATATATATACACCGTATTTTCCGGACCATAGGGCGCACCAGATTATAGGGCACACTGCCAATGAATGTTCTTATTTTTTTTAAATCTTTTTTTCATATAAAAGGCGCACCGGGATATAGGGCGCATTAAAGGAGTCATATTATTATTTTTTCTAAATGTAAAAGACTTCCTTGTGGTGTACATAACATGTAAAGGTGGTTCTTTGGTCAAAATGTTGCATAGATGATGTTTTGCAGATCATCTTCAAGCTGCTTTCTGACATTTGATTCCGGATGCGCCGTTTTGTGGGCGGTTTATTTACGTGACTCACCTTCGGCACCATCTTCTCCCCGTCATCTTTGTTGTAGCGGTGTAGCGTGCAAGGACGGGAGTGGAGGAAGTGTCAAAAGATGGAGCGAACTGTTTTCATTACATTCAGACTTTACTTCAATCAATACCAGGGCAGCATCTCCTCATCCGGAAACAACAACACCGGAAATGAAATAACTAAAGTTCCTTGATTGAATAATGTTAACTCACTACACCGGTGTGTTTTAGCGCTTTCATGGCGAGTTTACAAAGGCGGACTACAAAGGTGGAGGCGCGCAATTTTTCAGGACTTATGCAGATCCCAAATACAGATTAACAGGTTCCAGTAAGTAAGAAATGTTGGTTTTGCATAATATTGCGAAACAAAATGCCAGATAATTTTTTACCTTACACACACAACATATTAATACTCGTATGTTGAAGCACAGTACAATCCATCAAGCGGTGCGTCTTCAAACCTTACCAAAGTCGTACTGAACCATTTTGATTGATTTTTGAGCGCTGTGTGTAATGTGCTATGTTATCATTGGAACAATTTAAATTTTGGTGTTGTTTACTTGAGTGATATTGCAATCTACACGTATCTCTTGTCTGTGACTGCCGTTATATTGCAGTCTATGGGAGGTAGTCTGCTGAAAAATGACGATGTGTTCAAAGTTGGAGTTGCCACAAAACACATTTTAAGATATTCAACATTCAACTGCCATCTGGTGGCAAAATTGAATACTGCAACCCCTCCAATTTATCACGTTGCATGTGTCAGGTAAACCGCAACAAACAAGGCCAAATGAATCCTCTTCCTACTGTACTAAGTATTGTATTTGTATCTTCGAGGTGGCTTTGTAAATTTCTAGTAATATAAAGCTGGGATTGGGTTGGAGTTGCTCTATTTTTATTTTATTAGATTAATAAAATAGGTTCTAAAACATCCATCCATGCACATTCAGATGGATATAAAATGAATATGCATTACAAGTGCATATTATTCAATAATATTAAAAATGTTATGAGTAGTCGAGGTGGCAATCATTTTAGTCTACAGCCGACATAAAAGCTTTTAAACGCTGTCCTTAAAAAAGCTACACCGTACACAGTGCGGCCAGTCACTTGCAAAAATGTGTCTTGGGTGGATTGCAAACTCCGAATGTTGGCAACTATGACATTTATTACACTGGATCTTTTTATTCAGCGCAGGGGTGGCTAAACTTTGTCCACAGAGGGCCGCTTACTGAAAAGTCAATGTGTGTAATTTATTTTCAAAACCAACTTATAATATAACCTTTTTTCATCCCGATATTTGTCCATGCAACTTTGGTCCAAGGGTAAACATTTTAGAAATAACCCATTAATTTAAAAAAGTGTCAACACTTAAATCTCTTGATTAACTTAAGGCCTATCAATAGACGTGTTCGGGGTCATTGTCCTGTTGGAACACCCAACTGCACCCAAGACCCAACATTCAGACTCTTGATTTTAGGTTGTCCGGAATTATTTAGAGGTAATCATCCTTTTTCATTGTCCCATTTACTATCAGTAAAGCACCAGTTCCATTGGCAGTAAAACAGGCCCAGAGCATAATACTACCACCACCATGCTTGACAGTAGGCATTGTGTTCCGAGGATTTAAGCCCTCACCTTTTCTTTTCCAAACATATTGTGGCCAAACAGTTCAATTTTTGTTTCATCTGACATCACATGGACAAAGATAAGACCTTCTGGATGAAAGTTATGTGGTCAGAAGAAACACAAATTGAGCTGTTTGGCCACAATACCCAGCAAATGAGTAGTTGATAAGCTTCTTTTTCTCTATATTCTTGTTATGGGACATTCATCCTCCGCTGTTGCCATTTTCAATATAAAGAAGTGTGAAGTTCTTACTTATATTAGTCAGTAAACTCGCCATGAAAGCGCTAAAACATACCGGTGTAGTGAGTTTACATTATTCACCCAAGTAACTTTAGTTAATAGAGTTCCTGTTGGATGTTTTTTCACGGGACATATTTCTGGTGTTGGTTCCGGATGAGATGCTGCTGCTCCGTTATTGATTGAAGTCTGAATGTCATTAAAACAGTTAGCGCCGTCTTTTGACACTTCTTCCACTTTTGTCCTTGCACGCTACACCGCTACAACAAAGATGACGGGGAGAAGACGCTGCCGAAGGTGAGCCAGGTAAATAAAGCCGCCCACATCTGGAAGCGACTGTCAGAAAACGGCTTGAAGATGATCTGTTAAACATCATCCATGCAACATTTTGACCAAAGAACCACCATTAAGGAAGTCTTTTATATTTAGAAAAAAATACAAATAATATGACTCCTTTAAAGGCTTTGTGGTCACATGTGTGGACAGCACCTTTTAGCTCTTATTTCCAAAATTGTGTACACTACTGGTCTTATGGCCGCTGATGTGGACAGAAGAGTATAACATACAATGTAGTTTGTAATAGTGTTAGCATGTCACTGAACATGACGTACACGTTTGTGTACTTATGGACTGTACATCATATCAAAAGATGATTCTTAGTTTTTATTCTAATTGGTATCCGATAAGCCCAAATAGCAAAGATAAATTTAAAAAAAAGCATGTAAACAAACAGCTTGGGCCTTAAGAGGTTAAATTAATGCGCCTTATAATCCGGTGCGCCTTATATATGAAAAAAGATCGGAAATAGACCATTCATCGGTAGTGCGCCTTATAATCCGGTGCGCACTATGGTCCGGAAAATACGAACGTATTTTCCCGCGGTCTATTAAAAAAGATAGCTACGGGCTGCAATTGGCCCCCGGGCCAGACTTTGGACACTTCTTGGGAGACAATATTCCAGCATCAATGCTGGATTTGGACTTCCAATACACTATTTGCAGTATTATTGAGGATTATTATAGTTGTGTCCTTGGGCAAGACACTTTACCCACCTGCTCCCAGTGCCACCCACACTGGTTTAAATGTAACTTAGATATTGGGTTTCACTATGTAAAGCGCTTTGAGTCACTAGAGAAAAAGCGCTATATAAATATACTTCACTTCACTTATTATTGTATTAGTGAAGTGAAGTGACTCATAAAGCGCTTTGAGTCACTAGAGAAAAAGCGCTATATAAATATACTTCACTTATTATTGTATTAGTGAAGTGACTCATAAAGCGCTTTGAGTCACTAGAGAAAAAGCGCTATATAAATATACTTCACTTATTATTGTATTAGTGAAGTGAAGTGACTCATATTTATATAGCGCTTTTTCTCTAGTGACTCAAAGCGCTTTACATAGTGAAACCCAATATCTAAGTTACATTTAAACCAGTGTGGGTGGCACTGGGAGCAGGTGGGTAAAGTGTCTTGCCCAAGGACACAACGGCAGTGACTAGGATGGCGGAAGCGGGGATCGAACCTGCAACCCTCAAGTTCCTGGCATGGCCACTCTACCAACTAGAGAAAAAGCGCTTTATAAATATGATTCACTTCACTAATACAATAATAAGTGAAGTGAAGTGAAGTATATTTATATAGCGCTTTTCTCAAGTATCTCAAAGCTCTTTTTACATAGTGAAACCCAATATCTAAGTTACATTTAAACCAGTGTGGGTGGCACTGGGAGCAGGTGGGTAAAGTGTCTTGCCCAAAGACACAACGGCAGTGACTAGGATAGCGGAAGCGGGAATCGAACCTGCAACCCTCAAGTTGCTGGCACGGCCACTCTACCAACCGAGCTATTATAATAATATAATCCATGAAATTGCGCCGGTCGCCCAGGGGCGGGGGTCCCCTCCAAGGTTTCTCATTGTCATCCCATTGGGTTTGAGTTTTTTCTTGCCCTGATGTGGGTTGTCTGGCTTGTGCAGCCCTTTGAGACATTTGTGATTTAGGGATATATAAATTAACTCTGATTGATTGATTGATTGATTGATTGATTGATTGACCAATACACAATAATACAAAAAAATACGTTTTAACTTTCAGATGAAAGCGCTCAGCATGTGTCCTTTTATTGGTAATAAATATATATATATCTACAGGAGATACTATGAACGGTAATGTCTTGACAATGCAAAAAAAAAAAAAGTTTGATTTATCATGATAAATAAGTAAAACGCCGGGGAATGTCAGATGTTCGACACAGCAACTCGATAGACAGGTGTACCTAATGCTGTGGCCTGTGCGTGACGTCACCCGCGCGTCATCTGTAGCCTCCGATGAAGCGGAATATGCCCAAGGCCTCCCCGACGATGACGAATATGTTCCCGCGTTTCGGCGGGTCCTTGAGGGCGCCCAGGCTGGCCTTGAGGTGCGTGAAGACGGCGTCGTCGAACTGCGGGTCCTCCGCCGTCACGGCCTCCGCCAGTTTCTGCGGGGAGCCGAACTCCGCCATGAGGTCCTTCACCACCGGCTTGGTGACCTGGTCCATGTTGGCCACGGTGCGGACGTCCGCTATGTGCCGCGGGCTGAGCTCCTCCAGGGCGCGGTAGAGGAGCCGCTCGATGGCCAGCAGCAGGGCGTCGATGCGCAGCGAGGACTTGCGCTTGCGCTTGAGCTTCTGGTCCAGCTGCATGACCAGCGTGTAGACCAGCAGGCGGCTCAGCTTCTCCTGCAGGCCCGGGATGCTGTCGGACTCCAGCTCGGACGAGACCTCCTCGATGGAGGTGATGCGGTCCGTGGTGGTGTGGGCCTCCAGGGTGGCGCTGCGGGCCTCCAGGCTGGTGGTGCGGCTGGCCGGCGTGGCCGTGACCATGGACGCCTCCGAGGAGCGCTGCAGGTCCAGCTTGGGCACCAGCTGCTCCCGGGCCGACTCGGGGCTCATGGCGGTCTCCACCAGCTGGTTGATGTCCGTGAGGGCGCCGGACACCTCGTCCGCATACGTCTCCTCGTTGGCGGGCTCCATCTCCAGCCAGAGGAAGAGCTGCTGCAGGAAGCGCCAGACCGCGTCCTCCGTCATGGCGTACAGGACCTCCGGGGAGAAGATCTGCCCGTCCCACTGGATCTTCCCGCGGCGGCCCCACAGCACCGTGTCCATCAGCGGCGTCTGCGGGCGCCCGGACGGCTTCTCGTAGACGTCGCTCTGGCACGACATGACGTAATCGTACAGCTGTGACGTCAGCCCCTCCGAGAAGCTGCCGATCTTCTCGTCGATGTAGCGCTTGACTTTCCCGGAGCGGTCGCCGACCTCCACCTGGCTGAACTCGTTGTACAGCTTGTCCACGCGGTCCTGGATGGACTCGAAGTCGAAGACCGGGTGCTGGGACTGCCGCGCGCAGAGCGTGCTGGTGCGGTAGGCGGGCTTGGGCTCCTGCGTTTTG
>NC_084639.1:9197122-9254622 GCF_033978795.1 Nerophis ophidion | reverse complement strand
AATATTAGAAAACCAGATCAATGACACAAGTAACGTAATTTGACATAATACCACAGTATTTACTTGTATGACACAATCCAAACAACCTTCCCCAGTCATGGTGGGAAAAAAACGTTGGCTCCGTGGAGGCACCATTAATGCTGAAAGGTTCAGAAAGGTTTTGGAGCAACATATGTTGCCATCCAAGCAACGTTCTCATGGACGCCCCTGCTTATTTCTGCAAGACAATGTCAAGCCACGTGCTACAACGGCGTGGCTTCATAGTAAAAGAGTGCGGGTACAAGACTGGTTTGCCTGTAGTCCAGACCTGTCTCCCATTGAAAATGTGTTATGAAGCCTAAAATACCACAAGGGAGACTGTTGAACAACTTAAGCTGTACATCAAGCAAGAATGGGATAAAACTCCACCTGAAAAGCTTCAAAAATTGGTCTCCTCAGTTCCCAAACGTTTACTGAGTGTTGTTAAAAGGAAAGACCACATAATACAGTGGTAAAAATGCCCCTGTGACAACATTTTTGCTGCCATTAAATTCTAAGTAAATGATTGTTTCCAAAAAAAAAAAAAAAAGTTTCTCAGTTGGAACATGATATATCTTGTCTTTGAAGTCTATTCAATTGAATACAAGTTGAAAAGGATTTGCAAATCATTGTATTCTGTTTTTATTTATGATACTCCGGCTTCCTCCCACTTCCAAAGACATGCACCTGGGGATAGGTTGATTGGCAACACTAAATTGGCCCTAGTGTGTGAATGTGAGTGTGAATGTTGTCTGTCTATCTGTGTTGGCCTTGCGATGAGGTGGCGACTTGTCCAGGGTGTACCCTGCCTTCCGCCCGATTGTAGCTGAGATAGGCGCCAGCGCCCCCCGCGACCCCGAAAGGGAATAAGCGGTAGAAAATGGATGGATGGATGGACAACTGGTTTTGGGTTTAGTATTTACATAGGATGTGGAATTGTTCATTACAAAATTGGTCCGAAGCCTGGCATGAGCTGAAAATTTTGACAGATTCAGATGAAAAGCAGACGCAATGATGAATAATTGATGGCCGCAGAATAATTACTGGATTACCGGATGTTTTCCTGACCATTTCTTTTTATTGTCCCTAAGCTGTCCCGGCCTTTAAAAGTAACGACAATGTACTTGTTTTATTCCTGACAAGTGCGCCCTTGTAAAATGTCTCTCTGGCATCCTTTCACATCTGCAATTATCTGCTTTTCAATGCCTCGTATTTTCGACCCGCGGCGGTCAGAATTCCTTTGCCTTGCAGACATTAAGTTGGCCCTCCGACACCCATTAAAAAAATAAAAGACGGAAGGGGGATTCCTTCAAAGCTCACAGGAGTGCGTCGGATTGAGTGTTGGGAGTGCGGCCGTGACGGACCAATCGGCGCTGTCAAGCCAGCCGCCGTTTGAATGCATGCATCGACGTCGGCGTCCGTCATGCCGAAGTAAAAGTGAAACATCGATCGAATCCAGCAGAGCCTCGTCACATCTGCATCTTCTCTCCTCTCTGCAGACGCCCTCCAGGGTCAACGCGGCGTCTTCGCTGATTGCAAAACAAAAAAAAAAACGCCGGCCGGTCCCTCGCAGCGCCAGGAAAACGCCACGGCGGGGGTCAATGCAGGTAAAAACATGGCGCTTGCTGCACCAGACGAGGGTGTTTATTCCAAATTCACACCTGTACACTGTAAAAAAAAAAAATCAGTAAAAAAAAAAACGATCATTTACTGGCAGCTACGGCTGCCAAACGAAAACCATAAAATTAAAGTAAAACATTGTAAACCAAATAATGACCAAAAACATATTTACAGAAATTTTCATGAAACGTTTTGCGGAGAATTATCGTAATTTTACAGATTTTTACTGAATCATTAAGATTAACCACCTTTAATAAAGTGACGATGCAAACAGTTCTGCAGAAAAATACCTTTATTCTACAGTTTTTCCAAATTATTACGATCAACCACCTTTAATGAAGTGACAATGATGGCAGTTCCACAGAAAAATACCATTATTTTACAGATGTTTCTCTGAATTGTTAGGATCATGAGTCTCACATTCACTTTACTGGTTGCAGGAACTTGGTGCAAGATGGGTTCACCTTCCATGAATGGCTATCCCGCCCTAACAACATTCTTACCGATCCTACCGAAAGACTTTCAGTGACACTCTCGTAGGATTGACTCAATGTCTGCCCGAGTTTATATCGCAGTCGTGCCGCGACAGCACTTTGCCGCACTCTGCGTTTACTCATTCACCGAATCATCAGCGTGCCGACTTGGGCGCGTGATGTGTATGATATGGACTGCAAGACATACTTGATCAACAGCCACACAGGTCACACTGACGGTGGCCGCACAAACAACTTTATCACTGTTTTAAATATGTGCCACACTGTGGAGCCACATCAAACAAGAATGATAAACACATTTCAGGCCAACATCCTCACTGTAACACAACATGAACACAACATAACAAATACCCACAATCCCATGCAGCGCTGACTCTTCCGGGCTACACCCCGCTACCGCCCCCCTTCGAGCCTCGGTTGAGGTGGGCGGGGTGTATATTGTAACACATGGAATGCTGGGTATTGTTTCTGTTATGTTAATGTTGTGTTATGGTAAAGATGTTCTCCCTAAATGTGTTTTTCATTCTTGTTTGGTGAGGGTTCACAGTGTGGCGCATATTTGTAACAGTGTTAAAGTTGTTTGTACGGCCACCCTCAGTGTGACCTGTGTAGCTGTTGGCTGTGATCAAGTATGTCTTGCAGTCACCAATGTATGTCATATTACAGAGAAAAATGTTAAATTGTTGGTAGGAGCAAAACACTTCATGTAAGAGGCTATATACATTTTTCGACTTGAACTTAAAAATACACATAAATATTAAAAAAATAAGATTTACATTTACATATAAAACTGTTAGATTGATGGTATGGACATAGACTTTTATACAACAAGCTACATATTTAATGAAAGTTAATTACTGTAATTTTACATGAATTTGAAAGTAATTTGAGAAAACAGAAAATGATATGTATAATTAATTTGGTATTTTTCTGTAAAAAAAAAATAGAAGTATACATAGTGTGTCATTACTGGCAGATTACCTAAAATAACAGGCGGTTTGTTTATTTAAAGATAATGTCTATAATTCTACAGTTTTATAACCTATTTAAAAAAAATTGAAAAATTACAGTAGAAATTTAGAGTAAATTAACCATAAAAATAGGATTTTTGTTTACAGTGTAAACAAAAAATGTAAGAGGCTATATACATTTTTCGACTTGAATGTAAAAATACACATAAATATTAAAAAAATAAGATTTACATTTACATATAAAACTGTTAGATTGATTGTATGGACATAGACTTTTATACAATAATCTACATATTTAATGAAAGTTAATTACATGAATTTGAAAGTAATTTGAGAAAACAGAAAATGATATGTATAATTATTTTGGTATTTTTCTGTATAAAAATAGAAGATACATAGTGTGTCATTACTGGCATATTACTCGCCCGATTGTAGCTGAGATAGGCGCCAGCGCCCCCCGCAACCCCGAAAGGGAATAAGCGGTAGAAAATGGATGGATGGATGGAACAGGTGGTTTGTTTATTTAAAGATAATGTCTATAATTCTACAGTTTTATAACCTATTTAAAAAAAATTGAAAAATTACAGTAGAAATTTAGAGTACATTAACCATAAAAATATGATTTTTGTTTACAGTGTAAATATTTTTTTTTTACCAACTTAAAATTCATTAAAATTGTCTAAAATATACTTTTAAAGAGCTTTTGTAGAAAAAAAAGGAAATATTTCAAATCAAAATACTGTCTGCTTGGTTAAACACATAGGTGGCTTTTAAATGCTGCTCTATATTTAGCAACTTCTAATTTAATAAAATTGTCTAAAATATACATTTAAAGAGCTTTTGTGACAAAACTCCCTAATATTTCAAACCAAAATTCTGTCTGCTGGGGTTGAGCTTTTAAACGCTGCTAATTTTTTTAACCAACTTAAAATTCATTAAAATTGTCTAAAATATAGTTTTAAAGACCTTTTGTGTCAAAACTCTAATATTTTACACCAAAATACCGTCTGCTGGGTTAAACACATAGTTTTTAAAGGCTACCATTTTTTTTTTACCAACTTAAAATTCATTGAAATTGTCTAAAATATGCTTTTAAAGAGCTTTTGTGAATAAAAAATGAAATATTTCGAACTGAAATACCGTCTGCTAGGTTAAACACATAATTGGCTTCTAAACGCTGCAATTTTTTTTACCAACTTAGAATTAATTAAAATCTTCTAAAATATACTTTTAAAGAGCTTCTGTGAGTAATTGCACAACATAACTCCAATGTTCCAAACCAAAATGGCATCTGCTCTGTTAAACATAGGTAGGTTGTATTTATATCCTGTCGTATTTACCAACTCGGTTCTTAAAAAGCTTCTCAAAGAGACTTTTAAAAAAAGCGTGGTTGCTTTTACACTTTTTTTATTAACTGTCATTTCAACACCAGCCTCTGGTTTTTGTCTTGTCTGCGTAGTGTTCACTTTGGAGCTCAGGGAGGGGGGGTCCCGTGGGTCTTGGTACGCGTTTGGTGGTTCCAACGATCTCGTCGCACTTGACCAAACAAACCGTCCTCGCAAATCCGCCGCACGGGAGAGCTCATTTTTCCCGCGCAGAACATGACGTGTGAACGCACCCTGGGGATGATGCAACGTGTGTCAATCACTCCTCGGTGTGCAGAAATGCATGCAACAACAAAACGGCTTCCGAAACGCTCCTTTCAAGATGACGATGAATGCCGCGGTGAGTGTTGTGTGTGGGTGTTGTGTTCTTCTACACAACGTGCGAACACACATGCCACGTTCAATTGAAAGCACAGTGCTGTGCATGCTTCATCTAAGCCAAACCGAAGCGAGTTCTCCGGGGAGGTCTTCTCTCCACTGATTGTCTCCGTCCATTCTTGAACATGAGCTTCCAACGCAGCTCTGGGGTTTTGTTGTCTCTCTCTATTCATATTCATTCCACACGGACAGCATCTTCCCGCGCAGACTCCATTCTCCTTCTGACCGTCTGAATGTGTAAGCTGAAGTCGAGATGTTGCCTCGCCAGGGACCTCGCCCGTCTCGGGTGCAGCTTGTACTACACGACAACAGCAACACAGAAGCCACTGTTTATGTTTTGCAAATAACCATTATTTTAGAATTCAATGACAGCAAAAAAGTAGGCACAGGGTCATTTTTACCACTGTGTTACATGGCCTTTCCTTTTAACAACACTCAGTAAACGTTAGGGAACTGAGGAGACCAACTTTTGAAGCTTTTCAGGTGGAATTATTTCTCATTCTTGCTTGATGTACAGCTTAAGTTGTTCCACAGTCTCCGTTGTGGTATTTTAGGTTTCATATTGCGCCACACATTTTCAATGGGAGACATGTCTGGACTACAGGCAGGCCAGTCTAGTACCTGCACTCTTTTACTATGAAGCCACGCTGTTGTAACACATGTCTTGGCATTGTCTTGCAGAAATAAGCAGGGGCGTCCATGATAATGTTGCTTGGATGACAACATATGTTGCTTCAAAACCTGTATGTACCTTTCAGCATTAATGGTGCCTTCACAGATGTGTAATACACGCTCATACACATCACAGATGCCGGCTTTTTAACTTTGCGCCTAGAACAATCCGGATGGTTCTTTTCCTCTTTGTTCTGGAAGACACAACATTCACACTTTCCAAAAACAATTTGAAATGTGGACTCGTCAGACCACAGAACACTTCTACACTTTGCATCAGTCCATCTTACATGAGCTCGGGCCCAGCGAAGCCGGCGGCATTTCTGGGTGTTGTTGATAAATGGGTTTTGTATTATTTAGATGACCCATAAGAAATATTGTGGTATATCTTCCTGTCTGGAGTTTGCACGTTCACCCCGTGACTGCGTGGGTTTCCTTTCGGGTACTCCGGTTTCCTCCTACCTCCAAAGACATGCACCTGGGGATAGGTTGATTGGCAACACTAAATTGGCCCTAGTGTGTGAATGTGAGTGTGAATGTTGTCCGTCTATCTGTGTTGGCCCTGTGATGAGATGGCGACTTGTCCAGGGTTTACCCCGCCTTCCACCCGAATGCAGCTCAGATAGGCTCCAGAACCCCCCGCTACCCAGTAAGGGACAAGCGGTAGGAAATGGATGGATGGATATTGTTATCACAGGAGGCGATATATATATATATATATATATATATATATATATATATATATATATATATATATATATATACTGCTATAACTAATCATTTTGCAATGCAGTTTGCTGAAAATGATGGAAAGTTACTGTGAACGGCTTCCAGCCGCCATCGTGCGGGTTGCATGGACCATCGATGAAAGACATCGCGGAGCAGGTTTGACCCTCGTTTATTATTTCAATAAACACTTCTGGGTTCCAGTCAGTCGCGCCGATTTCCAGCGCTTCTTCCTTTGCTGCTCGTCTCGGCTCGCCTTTCGGTCGCCGGTGACTCCGTCTTCCTCGGGGCTCATCCTTCGTCTGGTCTCGCTCGTCTTGTTCGTCTGGTGGTTCTCCTACTTCTTCTGCCACGATTGCTCCTCCTTCTCCCCTTTTGTACAGCAGGAGGAGATGCACAGATTGAGAGCAGGTGTGTGTATTATGCACCTGGTTCTGATCGCTGCAGCGGCGCTCCAAGCGCGCCCCGCCGCTCCGTTCCGCTGCATACTCCGCCTCCTGGCCGCCATCTTGGGTAGGACCACGATTTGTCCTACCCCGCTGTAGGCCCGTCGGCTCCGCCTCTCCACAGTTACATTTAAGTTAAAGTACCAATGTATGTTTGGGACCCATTACCTCCCTGCTTGGCATTCAGCATCAAGGGTTGGAATTGGGGGTTAAATCACCAAAAATGACTCCCGGGCGTGGCCACCGCTGCTGCTCACTGCTCCCCTCACCTACCAGGGTTTTGATCAAGGATGAGGGGTCAAATGCAGAGAATAATTTCGCCACACCTAGTGTGTGTCGCCCCTCTCCACATAGTAACTGACGCTGCGGTCAATGTTGCAATAGCCACAAAACACGTATTGGGATATTCAACACTGCCACCTGGTGGGTATATTGGATTTTTGTCACGTTTCATGTTTCAGGTAAACGGGGGCCATATGAATCCCCTTCCTCCTGCACACTGAGTACTCCAAATGTTGACTACATTCCATAGGATTGTTCCTTGAGACGTGACATAAAATATTCGCCGAGGGGTTTACTCACTTTTCTCCATGCGGTGCCAGCATAAAAATGCGGGGGCTTGATAAATGAAAGAGTGAGGGGTTATCTGCAATATGCAGGCAATTATTGTTTTGTCTAATGTTTCCACTTACATCCAGTCCGACTTACATTTTGCAGAGGTTGTGATTTTTCCAATTGCACTTGTAAGCAATTTTTTTTTTTTTTTTGGTGAGGGGTTAGAGGAGGGGATGATTTATCAGCAGCAAGTTTTGCAATCAGTTAAAGGCGACGATAAGCAACTGCGTGATCTTCTGTCGCGCTTCGCTCCATTTGCATGCCACGCGTGTGACGCCCTCGTCCCGATCATCATGTCCTTGTGACCGGAGTTGAGTTTATACCAAAATGGATACATGGATGATACAGCAGAGCATTGGGTGAATGTCATGTGGTCAGATCAAACCAAAATAGAACTTTTTGGTATAAACTCAACTCGTCGTGTTTGGAGGAAGAAGAATACTGAGTTGCATCCCAAGAACACCATACCTACTGTGAAGCATGGGGGTGGAAACATCATGCTTTGGGGCTGTTTTTCTGTTAAGGGGACAGGACGATTGATCCGTGTTAAGGAAAGAATGAATGGGGCCATGTATCGTGAGATTTTGAGCCAAAACCTCCTTCCATCAGTGAGAGCTTTGAATGGTTGACCAAATACTTATTTTCCACCATAATTTACAAATAAATTATTTAAAATTCCTACAATGTCAATTCCTGGATTTTTTTTTAAATACTGTCTCTCACAGTTGAAGTGTACCTATGATGAAAATTACAAAGTCCCGTCCATCGTGGAGCCAGCAGGAGACCATCCCAAGTGGAGACGGGTCAGCATCGCAGAGATGTCCCCAACCGATGCACAGGCGAGCGGTCCATCCCGGGTCCTGACTCTGGATAGACAGCACTTCATCCATGGCCACCGGACCTCATCCCCCCTCCACAAGGGAGAGGGAACAGAGGAGAAAAGAAAAGAAACGGCAGATAAACTGGTCTAAAAATGGTAGCATCTCGAACCGTTAAAGGGAGGGCATTCCAGAGTACTGGAGCCCGCATAGAAAACACTCTATAGCCCGCAGACTTTTTTTGGGCTCTGGGAATCACTAATAAGCCGGAGTTCTTTGAACGCAGATTTCTTGCCGGGACATATGATATGTAAATAACTCTGTGCCTGCCTACTTTATGGGTTATAGATAAACCTATGGATAACGGAGACCTATATAATAGTCTTTTTTTCAGGTGAGAGAGGACGCTTAAGGGAGTGCTTTTAAGGCACGCCCCCAATATTGTTGTCCGGGTGGAAATCAGGAGAAATTCGGGAAAATGGTTGCCCCGGAGGATTTTCAGGAGGGGCACTGAAATTCGGGAGTCTCCCAGGAAAATCGTAAGGTTTGGCAAGTATGCACGCTAACATTTTTATCACATCCACGGGAGCCCGCATTCTCGTTGTCTCTCCTTCGACAAATGGACAAAGTTTTTCGGTAAGTAGAATCACAGCTGACCTCAACATTTGAAAGTTGTCTTGCAGTCATGCCGAGACATGCCAAACTAAATTATATCCAAAAAGGGTAAAAGTAAAGGATATTAAATGAGCTCAAAAATAGCTACAAATGAGGCATAATGATGCAATATGTACATAAAGCTAGCCGAAATAGCATGTTAGCATCGATTAGCTTGCATTTATGCACTGACCAAATATGCCTGATTAGCACTCCAACACAAGTCAATAACACCAACAAAGCTCACCTTTGTGCATTCACGCACAGTATAAAACTTTTGGTGGACAAAATGAGACCAAGAAGGAGCAGAATATTTTACATTTGGAAGTTTGGATGCTGCATCGCTTGCACTGTAATGATAACAAAGATTTGAAAATGCTCAAAATGCAGTTAAATATTTTGAGGCCCCCCCATATACAGTATATATATATATATATATATATATATATATATATATATATATATTTTTTTTTTTTTTTTTTTTTTTTTTTTTTTTAACAAACTTGAACATTTTCACACTTTTATTAATCTCGATTTTATACTTTTTATTTTTTAATTATTATTTTTGACAAACTTGAATTTAATTCACATTTTAGGGAACATTTTCACACTTTTTTATTATTGTTTTTTAACAAACTTGAATTTAATTAAAATGTTTAGGCCCTTTAAAAATGCGAACATTTTCACACTTTGTTTTATTGATGTCGATTTTGATGAGGTGGCGACTTGTCCAAAGTGTATTCCGCCTTCCGCCCGATTGTAGCTGAGATAGGCACCAGCGCCCCCCGCGACCCCAAAGGGAATAAGCGGTAGAAATGGATGGATGGATGGATTTTTATACTTTTTTTTTCCCCAAATTTAATTTCCATTTTGAAATAAACGCTCACACTTTTTTAAGGTCGATTTTTATGCTTTTTTAATGTTAACAAACTTGAATTTAATAAAAAAATGTAGACCCTTTAAAAATGCAAACATTTTCACACTGTTTATTGATGTCGATTTTTACACTTTTTTTTTCCCAAATGTAATTTTAATTTTGAAATAAATGTTCACACTTTCTTTATGTCCATTTTTTCGCTTTTTTAATGTCAACAAACTTGAATTTAATTTAAATTTGTAGGCCCTTTAAAAAAGTGAACGTTGTTAACAATGTTAACAAACTTGAATATTTTTATTTATTTTAGGCCCCCTAAAAGGCAAACATTGTCACCCTTTTTAATGTAGATTTTCATACCTTTTTTTTTTTTTTTAACAAACTTGAATTAAATTTGGATTTTTAGCCCCTTTAAAAAAAGCGAACATTTTCACACTTTTTTATTAATGTCGTTTTTTGAAATCTTTTTTTTCTTTATATTATTTTCAACAAACTTGAATTTGATTAAAATTTTTAGGCCCTTTAAAAAAGCGAACATTTTCACACTTTTTTTTATTGATGTCGAATTTTACACTTTTTTTGTCAAAATGTTATTTTAATTTAGAAATAAATGTTCACACTTTCTTTATGTCGATTTTTACGCTTTTTTAATGTTAAAAAACTTGAATATTTTTTTTATTTTAGGCCCCCTAAAAGGCAAATATTGTCACCCTTTTTTTCAATGTAGATTTTTATACCTTTTTTTTTTTTAACAAACTTGAATTTAATTTTTTATTTTTAAGCCCTTTAAAAAAAGCAAACATTTTTACACTCTTTTACTAATGTATATTTTTTTACTTTTTTTTTTAAATATTATTTTTAACAAACTTGAATTTCATTTAAATTTTTGGGCCTTTTAAAAAAGTGAACATTTTCACACTTTTTTTATTGACGTCAATTTTTACACTTTTTTTTTTAAATTTAATTTTAATTTTGAAATAAATGTTCACACTTTCTTTGTTGATTTTTACGCTTTTTTAATGTTAACAAATATGAATAATTATTTTTATTTTAGCCCCCCTAAAAGGCAAACATTACCACCCTTTTTTTAAATGTTGATTTTCATACTTTTTTAAAATTTTTTTTAACAAATTAAAATTTAATTAAAATTATTAGGCCTTTTAAAAAAGCGGACATTTTTACCCTTTTTTTTTCCAATATATATTTTTAATTTTAAAATAAATGTTCACACTTTCTTTATGTCGATTTTTATGCTTTTTTAATGTTAACAATCTTGAATTTATTTTTTATTTTCGACCCACTAAAAGGCAAACATTTTCACCCTTTTTTCAATGTAGATTTTTATACCTTTTGGTTTGCTTTTTAAACCAACATGAGTTTAATTGTAATTTTGAGCCCCATCAGCTTTTCATCCTACAAAATACAAGTTATGACTTTTATTATGTACTAAATAGCATCATTTACATACTAATAAAATAATGTAAAAAATATTAATTATCTTCACTAATATTTATTTTAACATTAGATTTTTATTCTTATACAACATTAAAGATATTCATTCAAATACTTTGTATGTATTATTAACAACTATACACAATATTATTTAAAAAATACATATTCATACTATAAAATACAACTTTCTGACTCTTATTATATATTATTAAAAAACTAATTAATTCAAGTCATATATATTTCATGTTTGAAAGTTTATATAAATAAAATGTTGCATTCATGATTTCAACATCAGGTTTCGTCTTAAAAAGAGTTTATTCTTGTAACAAAATATGGTGTTTTTTTAAGTGCGTGTGTGACCCTGATGTTTATTTGTACCCGAGCGTGAAATACATTCAAACCATCACCGGATTAACTTCATCCGAAGACGTTTTATGAAACTAATCAAAGTTCTTCCTTCCAGAATGTCTGCTGGTGAGGGCAACGGCCCGATGGAAGCTGGCTTTTATTGTGGCGTTGCTAGGCTACCAGACCTTCCTCTTTGGACCAGTGATGAGATTCACGCCTGAAACTTGAATGCATGCCGGCGTTCCTCTGCAGGCCCACTCGGGATCTTCATAAGGGCGACTAATCTAATGAGGGAGGATGCCGACAGCAGCAGATATTGGATGTGTGCAGCGGGGCTGATATAGAATGTTCTCCTTCAAGGTAAAATGACATGTTTTCTCTGGTCCACACCAACTTAATCTCCACTTTCATGCCTTCTGAGGATCCCCCCCCCCCCCCCCCCCCCTATCAACGCACTTTCTAAACCAGGGGTCACCAAGGCAGTGCCCGCGGGCACCAGGTCGCCCGTAAGGACCAGATGAGTCGCCCGCTGGCCTGTTCTAAAAATAGCTCAAATAGCAGCACTTACCAGTGAGCTGCCTCTATTTTTTAAATTTTATTCATTTACTCGCCATTTTTAATTCTAAGAGAGACAAAACTCAAATAGGATTTGAAAATCCAAGAAAATATTTTAAAGACTTGGTCTTCACTTGTTTAAATTAATTCATTTATTTTTTTTCTTTGCTTCTTATAACTTTCAGAAAGACAATTTTAGAGAAAAAAAAACAACCTTAAATATGATTTTAGGATTTTTAAACACATATAGCTTTTTACATTTTAAATTCCTTCCTCTTCTTTCCTGACAATTTAAATAAATGTTCAAGTAAATATATATATATTTTTTTATTGTAAATAATAAATACATTTTAATTTAATTCTTCATTTTAGCTTCTGTTTTATCAATAAAGAATATTTGTGAAACATTTCTTCAAACTTATTATGATTAAAATTCAAAAAAATTATTCTGGCAAATCTAAAAAATCTGTAGAATCAAATTTAAATCTTATTTCAAAGTCTTTTGAATTTCTTTAGAAAAAAAAATCTGGAAAATCTAGAAGAAATAATGATTTGTCTTTGTTACAAATATAGCTTGGTCCAATTTGTTATATATTCTAACAAAGTGCAGATTGGATTTTAACCTATTTAAAACATGTCATCAAAATTCAAAAATTAATTTCAATCAGGAAAAATTACTAATGATGTTCCATAAATATACTTTTAAATTTTTTTCAAAACGATTCGAATTAGCTAGTTTTTCTCTTCTTTTCGGTTGAATTTTGAATTTTAAAGAGTCGAAATTGAAGACAAACTATGTTTCAAAATTTAATTTTCATTTTTTTTTCCTGTTTTCTCCTCTTTTAAACCGTTCAATTAAGTGTTTTTTTCGTCATTTATTCTCTACAAAAAAACTTCCGTAAAAGGAAAAAAAATGTACAACGGAATGACAGACAGAAATACCCATTTTTTTTTATATATATATATATATTTATTTATTAAAGGTAAATTGAGTAAATTGGTTATTTCTGGCACTTTATTTAAGTGTGTATCAAACTGGTAGCCCTTCGCATTAATCAGTACCCAAGAAGTAGCTCTTGGTTTCAAAAAGGTTGGTGACCCCTGCTCTAAACTATCTGCTACGTCACACAGTATGTGTGGGAACATGCTGTCAATCACAACGTTATTGTGGTAAATAATAATGGTACGAGTCGCACCCAGGACAGGTATAAGTACTGCTGTTCCATTTCCTGTTCTATGGTCTTCGTCATACTTTTGCAGCTTATACCATCACCTCACTGAGATGTTCCCATGTTTTATTTCAGTAGTTGTATTAGTAATCTAAAAATACTATTGTATTATTTTATTTAGCATGGATTTATTTAGTATTTATTTAGTATCTGTTATTTTGTTTAGGTAATCATTTATGGATTCATATTTATTTAGGTTTATTTTGCTTGAGTTTTGCAATATTTTCAATATTATATTTATTATAATATAGTTAAAATAATTAAATGATTCAGTATTATATTATAGTTAAAAGTATTTTTTAAATGTTATTGTAATCATTCTGAAAACCTATATAGGATTTTATTATTAGTCGGAATTTTAGTAGTTATTATTATTTAATAAATATTTGCAGTATTTTGCGTAGTTAATACATTTGGTTTTGGTAATAATTTATGGATTCATGTTTATTTAAGTTTATTTTGCTTGAGTTTTGCAATATTTTCAGTATTATATTTATTATAATACAGTTAAAATAGTTAAATGATTCAGTATTATATTATAGTTAAAATAGTTTTTATTTTATTTTATTTTTATAACACTGAAAACCTATGTAGGATTTTATTATTAGTGGGAATTTTCATACTTATTATTATTCAATAAATATTTGCAGCATTTTGCGTAATTAATACATTTGGTTTTGGGAATAATTTATGGATTCATGTTTATTTAGGTTTATTTTGCTAGACTTTTGCAATATTTTCAGTATTATATTTGTTATAATATACTTAAAATAATTAAATGATTCAGTATTATATTTATCATACTACAGTTAAAAGAGTTAATTTTAATTTTATTTTAATAACACTAAAACCCTATGTAGGATTTTATTAGTAGGAATTTTAGTAGTTATTATTATTTAATAATTATTTGCAGTATTTTGCGTAATTAATACATTTGGTGATGGTAATAATTTATGGATTCATGTTTATTTAGGTTTATTTTGCTTGAGTTTTGCAATATTTTCAGTATTATATTTGTTGTAATATAGTTAAAATAATTAAATGATTCAGTATTATATTTATTATACTACAGTTAAAAGAGTTAATTTTTTTTTATTTTAATAACACTAAAGACCTATGTAGGATTTTATTATTTGTGGGAATTTTAGTAGTTATTATTGTTCAATAAATATTTGCATTATTTGTGTATGATAGACGACATTGTTGTAGACAGATTTTTGCTATTTGTGCACATTTAGTACACTTAACCGCAATAAGAAGTTAGAATTATTTTTAGACCCCCAACCCGGGAAAAAATAAAATAAAATAAAATAAATTATACTAAAAATAATACAAGTAAAATAACCCCCTATCTTACATTTCAGAGACAGATGGTAGCGATATACTGCCTTCCTCTTCACCACAAGCAGATAGAGAATCAAACGAACTGACTAAAAGTAAAAAAAAGTAAAAACAAAAATAACAATCACATGATTTTTATTTTAAAAAATAGCACTTTTAAATGAGTTAAATGTCCTATAATCTAGTAAACGGCTATTTGGTTATGATAGACGACATTGTTGTAGACAGATTTTTGCTATTTGTGTACACTTAGTATACGTCACCGCAATAAAAAGTTTCAATTACCTTCATTTGAGTCATGAAGTGGCTGGTTGTATCCGTTGCTTTAATGTCTTTCATGTCCTTTGTGTTCTTTGATGTTTGATGTTTACCTCTTACACACATGTGAGAGGGATGTGTACTATGGCTATGAGTTGTTGTTTTTTTTTTTTTCTTTGGCCTCAGTCTGGACCCCCTCTCCAGGGCCCAGGCTTAGACCGATTTTTTATTATATTTTATTTTATTTTAATCTTCTATTTTTTTACATTTTAATTTTCCTGAAGGAACTTTCCTGAAGGAATAAATAAAATACTATCTAATCTAATCTAATCTAATCTAATCTAATCTAATCTAATCTAATCTAATCTAACGAATTGACTAACGTGGACCCCGATTTAAACAAGTTGAAAAATGTATTCGGGTGCTACCATTTAGTGGTCAATTGTACGGAATATGTACTGTACTGTGCAATCTACTTATAAAAGTTTCAATCAATCAATCAATCAATCAATCAAACGCCGTTTCCGCCGTGCTTTTATTTTGACAGGGAACGCCATCAAAACAGACGCACGTGCTGCCCTCGTCTCTTGCCGTAGTCACTTCCGCCATTGTTGTTGTCGCCATTATTGCTAGCCGAAAGCTTCCTCTTTCTTTGTTTTAACACGCAAAAACGTCAACTTATAATAAAGAAAGTCAACGCGTTGCAGTTTGGAATGGACTCTCCTGGAGTGTCGCCGTGGAGCAGATAGCACCCCCAGGTACTTTTAAACCTTTAAACGTCTTTCATGCCAGGACTGCTAAACGTGTGTTAGCAGTTAGCTTCGCACCGACGCGAAGTTTAATAAGAAACATTTAAAAGGTGATGACGTCATAATAAGTTGTGCTTTTTAATGTTTTCATTTAAGGTGCACTTTTATTAATTGCATTGATGGGAGTCGCAACTTTGAGGCTACTACAGCCAAAATGTAACACCCTGAAAAGAATAAATGAACTTTATGATGTGAAGCATATTATTATGACGTTATGTTCAGCCATTCTGATGATTATTAGGTTTTAAAGGCCTACTGAAATGAGATTTTCTTATTTAAACGGGGATAGCTGGTCCATTCTATGTCTCGGGTTGTGGAGCTCCTCACATCTGAACATTGTTTACAATCATGGCCACCAGCAGCTAGAGCGGTTTGGACCGAGAAAGTGATTATTTTCCCATTAATTTGAGCGAGGATGAAAGATTCGTGGATGAGGATAGTGAGAGTGAAGCACTAGAGAGAAAAAAAAAAAGGCGAGGGCAGTTGGAACGATTCAGATGGGTTCGATCGAACCCTAGGCGTTCGGTGAGTCGGCCTCAGGGGTTCGGCGGATGTCAAAACACACCCGACTCATCGTGTAAATCCAAACTTCTCCCTATCGGCGTATTACGGATACGGCAACAGCTGACTGATTTGCAAGTGTGTAATTTTGGGACTTTATGCACTGTGTTGGTTCATGCACGGTTCATTTTGTGCACCAGTAAAAAAAACATGGTAACACTTTGGAATGGGGAACATATTGCTTATTGACATGCAAATTAGTAACATATTGGCTCTTAACTAGTCATTGTTAAGTACTTATTAATGCCTTATTTGGCGTGGCCTTATTATAACCTTAACCCTGACCCTAACCCTAACCAAATAACTCTAAATTAAGTCTTTGTTACTTAGAATATATTCCCCATTCTCAAGTGTTATCAAAAACATATAACTTTGTCTTGAATAAAAAAACAAAAAAAAAAACATTTAATTTTTCACTAAAGAAGGGTTCGGTGAATGCGCATATGAAACTGGTGGGGTTCAGTACCTCCAACAAGGTTAAGAACCAATGTGTGTGTGTGTGTGTGTGTGTCTGTGTGTCTGTGTGTCTGTGTGTCTGTGTGTTTGTGTGTGTGTGTGTGTGTGTCCACGCCCCCCATCAAGCTGGTCAATTTCCCCCGACGGTACATATTAAAAGCATGTCCTTCATTCTGACGCTCGGAGCCCAACGCCCGCATCAATCCTCACACGCTTGCTTCCCACCCAAAGTACGTCCCTTTTATTTGCCCTGGAAGTGGCGTTTAAAGGCCTACTGAAATGAGATTTTCTTATTTAAACGGGGATAGCAGGTCCATTCTATGTGTCATACTTGATCATTTCACGATATTGCCACATTTTTGCTGAAAAGATTTAGTAGAGAACATCGACGATAAAGTTCGCAACTTTTGGTCGCTAATAAAAAAGCCTTGCCTATACCGGAAGTAGCAGACGGTGTGCGCGTGACGTCACTGGTTGTGGAGCTCCTCACATCTGAACATTTACAATCATGGCCACCAGCAGCTAGAGCGATTCAGATCGAAAAAAGCGACAATTTCCCATTAATTTGAGCGAGGATCAAAGATGAGTGGATGAGGATAGTGAGAGTGAAGGACTAGAGAGGGGGGAAAAAAAGGCGAGGACAGTGGGAGCGATTCAGGTGTTATTACACCAGTGGTTCTTAACCTGGGTTCGATCGAACCCTAGGGGTTCAGTCAGTCGGCCTCAGGGGTTCGGCGGAGGTCAAAACACACCCGACTCATCGTGTAAATATAAACTTCTCCCTATCGGTGTATTACGGATACGGCAACAGCTGACTAATTTGCAGGTGTGTAATTTGTTGGGAGTTTATGCACTGCGTTGGTTCATGCGCGGTTCATTTTGTGCACCAGTAAAAAAAAAACATGGTAACACTTTGGATTGGGGAACATATTGCTTATTAACATGCAAATTAGTAACATATTGACTCTTAACTAGTCATTATTAAGTACTTATTAATGCCTTATTTGGCATGGCCTTATTATAACCTTAACACTGACTCTAACCCTAACCAAATAACTCTAAATTAAGTCTTTGTTACTTAAAATATGTTCCCCATTCTCAAGTGTTATCAAAAATATATAACTTTTTCTTGAATTTCAAAAAAAACTAAACATTTTATTTTTCAAGAAAGAAGGGTTCGGTGAATGCACATATGAAACTGGTGGGGTTCGGTACCTCCAACAGGGTTAAGAACCACTGTATTAGACACATTTACTAGGATAATTCTGGAAAATTCCTCATCTGCTTATTGTGTTACTAGTGTTTTAGTGAGATTATAAAGTCATACCTGAAAGTCGGAGGGGTGTGGTGACAGCCAGTGTCTCTGATGGAAACCATGGAGGAGCCAAGAAAGTCGCAGCTGCCACTGACAGCTGCAGGAGGACGCAAGCTCCGCTCATGTCTCCGGTAAGAGCCGACTTATTACCACAATTTTTTCACCGAAACCTGCCGGTTGACATGTGGTAGAGAACCATGTTCGCTTGACCGCTCTGTTCCATATTAAAGCTTCACAACAAACAAAAAAACATCGGCTGTGTTTGTGTTGCTAAAGGCAGCCGCAATACACCGCTTTCCGCCAACAGCATTCTTCTTTATAGTCTCCATTATTAATTGAACAAATTGCAAAAGATTCAGCAACACAGATGTCCAGAATACTGTGTAATTATGCGATTAAATCGGACGACTTTTAGCCGTGAGTGGTGCTGGGATAAAATGTCCGCTCCAACCAATAACGTCACAAGCACGCATCAACATAAGCGTCATCATTCCGCGACGTTTTCAACAGGACACTTCGCGGTAAATTAAAACTTGTAATTTAGTAAACTAAAAAGGCCGTATTGGCATGTGTTGCAATGTTAATATTTCATCATTGATATATAAACTATCAGACTGCGTGGTCGGTAGTAGTGGGTTTCAGTAGGCCTTTAAACACAGTGCTTTACAAACATGACTTTTTAGGATAGGGACTGTCTGCAAGGTGCATACGTCTTGGTGCACTGATTTCCTTAGCTTCCTAAGACAAATACAAAAAAAAAAGGAGTAACAATTGTCTCTATTCACAACGTGCCATAATTGAATATTATTTTTTTTTAAACATTATCCAGTTGTCATGCTTGTTGTTACCTTACAATTTTAACATTGCTCACAAGCTCCAAAGCTGTTTTTTTTTTTGTTAGTCCGTTATTTTGTACAAACCCTGTTTCCATATGAGGTGGGAAATTGTGTTAGATGTAAATATAAACAGAATAAAATTATTTGCAAATCATTTTCAACCCATATTCAAGTGAATGCACTACAAAGACAAGATATTTGATGTTCAAACTCACAAACTTTATTTTTTTTTGCAAATAATAATTAACTTAGAATTTCATGGCTGCAACACGTGCCAAAGTAGTTGGGAAAGGTTATGTTCACCACTGTGTTACATCACCTTTTCTTTTAACAACACTCAATAAACGTTTGGGAATTGAGGAAAGTAATTGTTGAAGCTTTGAAAGTGGAATTATTTCCCATTCTTGTTTTATGTAGAGTTTCAGTCGTTCAACAGTCCCGGGTCTCCTCTGTCGTATTTTGCGCTTCATAATGCGCCACACATTTTCGACGGGAGAGAAGTTTGAACTGCAGGCGGGCCAGGAAAGTAGCCGCACTCTTTTTTTTTACATAGCCATGTTGTTGTAACACATGATGAATGTGGCTTGGCATTGTCATGCTGAAATAAGCAGGGGCCTCCATGAAAAAAAACGGCGCTTAGATGGCAGCATATGTTGTTCCAAAACCTGTATGTACCTTTCAGCATTAATGGTGCCTTCATAGATGTGAAAGTTACCCATGCCTTGGGCACTAATGCACCCCCATACCATCACAGATGCTGGCTTTTGAACTTTGCGTCGATAACAGTCTGGATGGTCCACTGTTGAATATTTCCAAAAACAATTTATAATGTGGATTCGTGGATGAGGAAATTTAGAGTGAAGGAATAGAAAAGAAAAAAAAAAAAGGCGAACGGCATTGAGAGCGATTCAGATGTTTTTAGACACATATAGGATCATTCTGGAAAATCCCTTATCTGCTATTGTGTTGCTAGTGTTTTAGTGAGATTAAATAGTACCTCTGAGGGAAGTCACGGCAGCTGCATGGACGACACAAGCTCCGCTGATGTCTCCGGTAAGAAGCGATTTATTACCACAATTTTCTCACCGAAAACTGCCAGTTGACATGTAGTCAGGATCCATGTTCGCTTGACCGCTCTGATCCATGGTAAAGCTTCATTCAGCAGTCTGGATGGTTTGCTCCCCCTTTGGTCCGGATGACACGATGTCGAATATTTCCAAAAACAATTTGAAATGTGGACTCGCCAGACCACAGAACACTTTTCCACTTTGCATCAGTCCATCTTAGATGAGCTCGGGCCCAGAGAAGCCGGCGGCGTTTCCGGGTGTTGTTGATAAATGGCTTTCGCTTTGCATAGTAGAGCTTTAATTTGCACTTACAGATCGAGCAACCAACTGTATTTAGTGACAGTGATTTCCTGAAGTGTTCCTGAGCCAATGTGGTGATATCCTTTAGAGGTTGATGTCGGTTTTTGATACAGTGCCGTCTGAGGGATCGAAGGTCACGATCATTCAATGTTGGTTTCCGGCCATGCCGCTTACGTGGAGTGATTTCTCCAGATTCTCTGAACCTTTTGATGATATGGAGCGTAGATGTTGAAATCCATACATTTCTTGCAATTGCACTTTGAGAAACGTTGTTCTTAAACTGTGTGACTATTTGCTCACGCAGTTGTGGACAAAGGGGTGTACCTCACCCCATCCTTTCTTGTGAAAGACTGAGCATTTTTTGGGAAGCTATTTTTATACCCAATCATGGCACCCACCTGTTCCCAATTAGCCTGCACACCTGTGGGATGTTCCAAATAAGTGTTTGATGAGCATTCCTCAACTTTATCAGTATTTATTGCCACCTCTCCCAACTGTTTTGTCACATGTTGCTGGCATCTTATTCTAAAGTTAATGATTATTAAAAAAAAAAAATGTTTATCAATTTGAACATCAAATATGTTGTCTTTGTAGCATATTCAACTGAATATGGGTTGAAAAGGATTTGGAAATCATTGTATTCCGTTTATATTGACATCTAACACAATTTCCTAACTAATATGAAAACGGGGTTTGTATGTATGTGTGTATAAATATATTTGCATGTGTATATATTTGTGTTTTTATGTATATGTGTATGTATGTATGTATAGCACATTTTAGGAAGAACTATACTTTTTATAGTAGTAACCGTTAATACTTTATAAATGTAGATCTATTGCCATTGCATTTTATGCTATTTTTCACATACACTCTGAAAAATATTTGATTTTTTGTAAAAAAAAAACTGGCAGCTCATTCGCCACAATTTTACAGTCCAATTTAGTGTTTGTTTTTTCTTTTCAAACTATTACTGTAGTTGTAAAAAAACAGTACTACATTTTTGTACAGTAAAAATCTGGCAACTGAGCTGCCATTTTGTTTGCTTTTTACCGTAAAATCTGTTGTCATTTTTACAGCGTACAACAACTGGCTTAGAAATCCTAGGTCAAGCAGATATTTATTATTATTTTTATTTCAACAAAAACATTTGAAATACATGATAGTAATTTCTAATATTTGTTATTAGATAATGTTAACACTTGGAAGATATGCAATACATGTATTTTTTCCGTCATAATGGAACAAACAAATGCATTTAGTAAGAAAAGTTAAAGTACTTCATTGACCCATATTTTATAAAGGCTTTTGCGGGTTCCGTTAGATTATGAGGCGGGCCAAATCAAGCCCCCCCCCCCGGCTTAGAGTAAGACACATAGCCTAATTTGTGAGCTTTTCACTTCAAATTAGACATTGTAGGGGGAAAACAAACTAGAACCAATTGCTGACAACCATTGACTCATGTTCACAGCACCAAACAATGATAACAATAATCACCAAACAGTAGGGGTGTAACGGTACACAAAAATTTCGGTTCGGTACGAACCTCGGTTTAGAGGTCACGGTTCGGTTCATTTTCGGTACAGTAAAAAAAGAACAAAATATAAATTTTTTGGTTATTTACCAAATTTGTAAACAATGGCTTTATCCTTTTAACATTGGGAACATTATAATAATTCTGCCCACGTTAATCCACATTAAACTGCCTCAAATTGTTGCTTTGATTAAATAAAATGACGAAACCTTTCTTCTGCATGTAAAATGTGCAACATTACACAGTTTCAAGTCAATTCATCATGCTTAATTTATTACAGCATTTGGGACGTCTGTAGTTGACTTTTATTATATACGCACACACACACACGCAGCAAAATGAGCTAACCTAACGCTAAAAGCTAATTAGCCTTCACCTCAACCCAGAACTATGAGAGAGCTGAGCTGCAATTTAAGTTTCTAGAAGGTCAACTGGCTCATAGTGATGTTTGTAATAGTTGTGACTGGGAAGTGTTTTTTATAATTTGGGGAGTGTACGATGTCAGCTGCTCACCTGCCAAACACATATCTGCTCATCTCGACGCCGGGGCACTGACTCCATGCTTTCTGAATACGCACTGCTGATTGGCTGTTACATCGCTCTGAATACGCCCTGCTGATTGGCTGTTACATCGCTCTGAATACGCACTCAAATGGTTGTGTGGGCGTGACAATGCTGGGTGCTCACTGCTCAGACAAAGGCAGAAAGAAGAGCAGCTTGTTAAGACTTTAGGTTACAAACTTGTTCGATACACCCTCGTACCTAACCAAAACCCCCATACCGAAACGGTTCTATACAAATACACGTACCGTTACACCCCTACCAAACAGTGCTTGGAATGTATTAATTTTTTTTGTCGAGTTAAACACATGCTGCCCTTCTAAGTGATAAACCCCTCAAAATAGAAAGTACATATTATATTGTGATAGTAAGGGTTGTAATGATACCAACATTTTATTTCTCGGTTGTCATCAAAATGATCACGATATTGTTGAATATACTTACTTACCAAAGGCAAAATCTTTGGACCAAGTTACTTTTTAAATAACTAGCCATTATTTTGCATGTTAAGTCTTTCTTATGCATCACTGATGGTGTTTTAGTCTTACTATACTATCTGTTTCAATGGCTTAACTTTTACCGTTTTAGATTCTGCTTTGTACTGTTGCAATTTAAGATTTATCGATATGAAAATTGTGTAACAAATAAAATATGTTATTATTTATGGTGGGCGTTGTGGCGTCCTACTCTGTTCAGCTGTCCTTGAACGCATCGTAAAAACACTTCTGTGTCGTATTCCTCTGAGTATAGAAGGATCACTCTGTGCTAAGAGAGCACAGGTTCAATGTACGCAATTAAATATCTTAGCTAATCAGACAGTAATGTGTTTCTAGAACTTTAGTTGGGGTTATGTCGTTTCTTGATGAGGAAAGACGTTAATGTCTCCCTTATTCATGTTTGCTTTTAAGTAAGGGGAAGTACACTATGTTGCCGAAAGTATCCAAATGATCAGAATCAGGTGTCCTAATCACTTGGCACGGCCACAGGTGTGTAAAATCATGCACTTAGGCATGGAGACTGTTTCTACCAACATTTCTGAAAGAATGGGGCGCTCTCAGTGATTTCCAGCGTGGAACTGTCATAGGATTCCACCTATGCAACAAATCCAGTCGTGAAATATTCTCGCTCCTAAATATTCCAAAGTCAACTGCCGGCTTTATTATAAGAAAAAGGAAGAGTTTGGGAACAACAGCAACTCAGCCAAGAAGTGGTCGGCCTCGTAAACTGACAGAGAGAGGTCAATGTGCATAGTACAATGAAGTCGCCGACTTTCTGCGCTGTCAAAACACTCCAAACTTCATGTGACCTTCCAATTAGCCCACGTACAGTACGCAGAGAGCTTCATTGAATGTGTTTCCATGGCTACACAGCTGCATCCAAGCCATACATCACCAAGTCCAATGTAAAGCGTGGAATGCAGTGGTTTAAAGCACGTCACTACTGGACTCTAGAGCAGTGGAGACACGTTCGTTCTCTGGAGTGATGAATCACGCTTTTCCATCTGGCAATCTGATGGACGAGTCTGCGTTTGGAGGTTGCCAGGAGAACACTACATTTCGGACTGCCTTGTGCCGGGTGTGGAATTTGGTCGAGGAGGAATTATGGTTTGGGTTTGTTTTTCAGGAGTTGGGGTTGACAACTTAGTTCAAGTTTATCTGCATTGAGGCACTCGATGTCTGCTCCCGGCCGTCGGCAGACAGGGTTTGTAAACAAACTGCTGACACGGAACGACTCCAATGGAAGATTACAAGTTGTGCCTTTGCACAAATAGAGAAGTACAGCTTCAGCGCAATTGATAATAACTATAACAACGGCCTTTAAGCATGAGAGTTGTGTGATAACTTATACATAATTATTCAAACATTTTTCCATCCGGCAATCTGATGAATGAGTCTGGGGTTTGTAGGTTGCTAGGAGAACGGTACATTTCGGACTGCATTACGCCGAGTGTGAAATTTGGTGGGGTTGTTCTTCCAAGAGTTAAGATTGGCTCCTTAGTTCCCGGTGAAAGGAATGTTGAACGCTCCGGGATACCAAAACATTTTGGACAATTCCATGCTCCCAACCTTGTGGGAACAGTTTGGAGCGGCCTCCTTCCTTTTCCAACATGACTGTGTACCAGTGCACAAAGCAAGGTCCATAAAGACATGGATGACAGATTCTAGTGTGGATGACCTTGACTGGCCTGCACAGAGTCCTGACCTCAACCCGATAGAACACCTTTTGGGATGAATTAGACCCGAGACTGAGAGCCAGGCCTTCTCAACCTCACCATTGCGCTTTTGGAAGAACGGTCGAAAACTCCTACAAACACACTCCAACCTTGTGGACAGCCTTCCTAGAAGAGTTGAAGCTGTAAAAGGTGGACCGACCCTGTGGGTTAGGAATGGGATGGCACTTCAAGTTCCCATGTGAGTCAAGGCAGGTGGCCAAATACTTTTTGCAATATAGTGTATGTCCGTGAGTTTTTTAAAGTGCAGTTATCAATTATGGTTTTTCAATTATTTGTATTTAAAATGGTAATATTAACCGTTTTGCCGCGATTATTATTATTATTATTATTACCGTTATTATTATCCATAGTTGAAAGAGTTTTAAAAAGATTGAATATCTGACTTTTAGTGGCAGTTTCTTTGAAGTTAACTGTCACTCAACAAAGTCCAGCATCCTCTGATCTATGGGTTGGTCGCTGTCTGCAAAGGACAAGCGTCAGTCAGCTGCAAAGTGCGCCCCGGCGGGAATTGTCCCTGCACTTGCCTGTCCCAATGAAAGGTGAAAGGCGATTGCCAAATGAGGACTCAATCAATGAGTCGGTTTAACATTTACCAACAGCCGTGCCTCCAGTCAACATTTAGGGGTTATTAATATGACGGGACGACGACGACACGCTCCTGTGGCCGCCGTCATACGAGACGCGCCATCACTGACTTGAAGACATGACATTAATGACTCTCTGATCCCGCAAAATCCGGAGCCTCTCGGGAAATTACCAGGTCGGTAATGATGGCTGGTATTTTTAGCCGTCCATGCCTTTGTCGTATGACTTGGACGCCGGCTCACGCATCAACTTACTGACTGCAGTTGTTGTCGGTGTCAGACGATAAGCTCTCAATTAACCTTGTGTTGTGTTCAAACAAACATGGCGCGGATTGAATTACATTTTAAGTGTGCCGCCTCGCGATATTAAAATATCAGTGCTCAGTTTTGATGCATGTTTTTTCACATTGTAGCCTGGTTTTTGTATGGCCCACTTTTCATACAAAATACGGCAAAATGTTTGTCAAGATTTTGTCCCAGTTTTCCTATAAAATCAATCTAGGGCTGGGCAATATGGCCTTTTATTAATATCTTAATATTTTTAGGCCATGTCACGATACACAATATATACCTCCATATTTTGCCTTAGCCTTGATGCATATAATCACAGCAGTATGATAATCTATGTGTCTACATTAAAACATTCTTTTTCATACTGCATTAGTATATGCTCATTTTAAACTTTCATGCAGAGAGGGAAACCACAATTAAGTCAATTGACCGAAACTGTATTTATTAAACAGTTATTAAGCAGTGGCACAAACATTCATTTAATTTCAAAACAGAAAGTGCAAGATTGTCAGAGACATTTTAAAACAAGCTATTAGTGCACTTTTGGGCATGATGTCACTAAGATGACATATCAAAACAACACTAAATTAAAGTGCACTTTTTGTACAGAATACCACTACAATAGTTTAAAACAATTAAAGTCACACAAGTTATTTCAATAACTGTCAAATAAAAATGAGCTGCATGATATGAAATCAAATGGTTTATGTCCTTTGCTTTGTAGTACGTTCGTGCGGATGTTATCTCCTTCTGTTGTTGACTAATTTTTTCATATTGTGTTGATCTGGAAATGGTTACTTTGGCATTTTGTGGGTATGGCACCGAACAGAGATGTTGACATGCGGAGTTTCAAGCACTCTTCTTTCTCTAGCGGGTGACTTTTCAAATGATGCTACAAATTAGCAGTAGGTGCTACTTTTTGTACCAACGCTTTTGCCGCATACTTGTTAAACATCTTCCCGCTTGAAGCCAAACCACTGCCAGACGATGGACCCCGTGCTGTTTGTTTTAGGAATGAATTCTTTCTTCATTTGTTAGCAGATTTGTACCTTCTCTCTCGTATTACCACTCGCACCACTACGCTGGCATCACATCTAATGTTAGCCATGCTGCTACCTCTCCGCTCAGCGAGGGCGTATGACGCGATAGTATGTGACGTTTCTAAGAAGGTGCGCTTGTTTAAAGTCTCTGTGAGAAGGAGAGACGAGAAAGAGTGGAAAAAAAGCATGTAGTGTAATGCCCGCAGCTAAAAGCAGCTGCGTGAGAACGTATACTCAAATATCACAATATAGTCATTTTCTATATCGCACAGAGACAAACCTGTGATTTATCGAGTATATCGATATATCGCCCACCCTAAATCAATCAATTGAATTTTGTTTATATGGATCTTAATCACATGTGCCTCAAAGGGCTGCACAAACCACTATGACATCACTGGTCTAAACCTACATACTTTACTTCTATATATATTTATTATCAAGTAGGGCTGCAAAATAAGCCACCATGGGGCCAAATAAAGTTGTGAGTGCTCGCACTTTGAAAAAGAAAGCAAGAAACACTATTGCATTTCGGAAAGAATTCTCACCAAAGTACTAAGGTGGCGTCCGTGTGGCTCTATCTACTCACCGCAATATTAGTCTTCAATTAAGGTAAAAGTAATCTTGCATTTTTAAATATTCATGTCATTTATGTGTATTTGACATTGTTTTCTGCATGGAAAACTATAATGAATTGGGATTGATTGGATTTTGCATTATATCTTATTTAGAACATTGCTTCGTTTTTTTTCAGGTTTCAGTCTTTGTCCGTCCTTTGGGAATAAAGCACTAAAGCACTAAGTAAACCCGGAGTGCTACTGTATATGTGCATATGTAAATGTACATTTGTGGTCAAAGTACTTGGGAAGACATGCTAGCATGTATAAAATACTTATACCTTCATAGTTGTATAGTTATTTGACAAATTTTCTATAACTTACGGCCAATTAGTAGCTCAGTACCAAATGTGTTTTGATGGCAGCCATATCTTTAACCGATCTTGCTGATATTTTCCTTTACGGAGAGTACAAAGGTTAGGTGATATGGCTAAAAATTGTATCACGATATAAGTGTTTTGTAGTGAAGTGAAGTGAATTATATTTATATAGCGCTTTTCTCTAGTGACTCAAAGCGCTTTCCATAGTGAAACCCAATATCTAAGTTACATTCAAACCAGTGTGGGTGGCACTGGGAGCAGGTGGGTAAAGTGTCTTGCCCAAGGACACAACGGCAGTGACTAGGATGGCGGAAGTGGGAATCGAACCTGCAACCCCCAAGTTGCTGGCACGGCCACTCTACCAACCGAGCTATACCGTTTTGTATCAGTCGATATCGATAATATTAATATTTTTTATGATCCTATCGAAAATAAGGACTCTGAGAAAAATATATATTAAATGCAAAAAAAAAGTTTTTAATGTAAACTTCCTGTGATTATAAACACTCAGCTATTAAAGCAGAAAGGAAAAGAAATGTCAACACAACCACGCAATCAATGTAAACCACATTCTAAAATGTCAACGACTTAAAATTAAGGTGCAAAACTAAGGAATATGTAAGAAATGCTTAATAAAGTGTAACAAAATACAGTATTTTCCGCACTCTATGGCGCACTTAAAATCCTTTTTTTCTTCTCAAAACTTGACCCAGTGCTCCTAATGTACAGAAGAATTCTGGTTTTGCTTACCAACCGCGAAGCTATTTTATTTGGTACTTGGTGAAATCATAAATGTGACCAGTAGATGGCAGGCAAACATAAGAAATACGTAAACGACACCGACATTTTCTATGTTCCATTGAAATTATAGAACATTACACATGGCGCTCAAAAATCTATCAACATGTTTTAGTATGACTTTGGTAAGCTACGAAGCCTCACCGCTTGATGGATTGTACTGTGCTTCAACATTGTAGTATTATTATGGTGTGTGTATACGGTAAGACATATTATCTGGCGTTTTGTTTCGCAATACTATGCAAAAGCAACTTATCTGCAACTTATAGTCATTTTGATAGTACGCTAATATAGCTAATATAGACACTTAAAACATCTGTTTCCTTCGTTATATCACTTATATAAGATTAGTTTTTTTTGTATTTTTGGTCCTATTTTGGCTCTTTCAACATTTTGGCTTGCCGACTCCTGTCCTTGAGAAACCTGATGAGGATTATCTCAAGGGTGAGTGCGGCTAAGATGGTTTGGGATTCCTGATTACAAGCACCTTTGTCTGACTACGGTCTGTTTAAAAAAAAAAAAAATGGAAAAAAGAACTGCATGTAGCTGAGATAGGCCCCAGCGACCCCAAAGGGAATAAGCAGTAGAAATGGATGGAAGGATGCTTTACTGTTATTTGTTTTTATCGACAATTTTAGTTTCTCTTCTCACTCAGGAATCAACGGCAAGACAACAGCATGGCGCAACCAAACCTGATAGTTAATACCCGATCAGTGATCACTTCCTGCGTTTCTTCCGACAAAGAAAAACATTAAAATATTTTAATGTTTATCAAACTTATATTTTTATTGATATTGGTTACGTTTCTATCGTGATATTTATTGATGTCGTTTTTTGCCCAGACCTAATGTGTACTGAAGTTCATACGGAAAAAATAAACACTAGAAATGTCCGATAAAGGCTTTTTTGCCGATATCCGATGTTCCGATATTGTCCAACTAGCAACCAATATATACAGTCGTGGAATTAACACATTATTATGCCTAATTTTGTTGTGATGCCCTGCTGGATACATTAAACAATGCATTAAACATGTTTTCCAAAATAAATCAACTCAAGTTATGGAAAAAAATGCCAAAATGGCACTGCCATATTTATTATTGAAGTCACAAAGTGCGATTTTTTTTTTTTTTTTTAACATGCCTCAAAACGGCAGCTTGGGAGAGCATGAGGATGGTGAAGTGGGGGGGTAGTAGGTAGCGGGGGGTGTATATTGTAGCGTCCCGGAAGAGTTAGTTCTGTTGTGTTACGGTGCGGATGTTCTCCCGAAATGTGTTTGTCATTCTTGTTTGGTGTGGGTTCACAGTGTGGCGCATATTTGTAACAGCGTTAAAGTTGTTTATTCGGCCACCCTCAGTGTGACATGTATGGCTGTTGACCAAGTGATCCTTGCATTCACTTGTGTGTGTGAAAAGCTGTAAATGATATGTGACTGGGCCGGCACGCAAAGGCGTGTTAGTCATGAATTTTACTTTTTTAAACCGATACCGATAATTTCTTATATTACATTTTAAAGCATTTATCGGCCGATAGAATCGGACTGTATTGTCACTTTCAAGGTACAAACTAAATTATGGCTAGTTGAGCAGCAATCCTGTTCCCATGTTTAGTTTTTTCAAATGTTTACTAATTGTTTTTTATTTAGTCTACACGTTGTGTTGTTGTTATTGTTATTATTTGCTTTTATCTAGTTTGCACTTTGTCTGTATTTCTATTATCATTATTATCGACTCATTTTTGCCTTATTATTTTTATTTTCCTGTTTTAATGATGTTGGATCTGTGTTGTTGTTGGGGACAAGTGTTGTAAATTAGCTTTGGCTACAAACACTATGATGCATACATTGGATAACTGTTTCAGATGTCTATGTTTTTTTATATCTGTCCCTATTTCAAATAAACCTTAATAATAATAATAATAATAATAACTGCCGATATTAATCGGACATCTCTAATAAACACCTCAAAGTACCAATGCAGTACAAGAGTATATTTTGCTCAATTTAACTGTTCAGGATTAGCCCTAGTGTGTGAATGTGAGTGTGAATGTTGTCTGTCTATCTTTGTCCAGGGTGTACACCGCCTTCCGCCCGATTTGTAGCTGAGATAGGCACCAGCACCCCCCGCAACCCCAAAGGGAATAAGCGGTAGAAAATGGATGGATGGAGGATTAGAAGCGTCCGCTTACACAAACATTATGTGATCAATAGTACTTGAGCTTCATTTCTTTAAAGCTATGTTGAGGTACATAAACATCTCAGATAATGTATAACATTTGTCATGTCAGCAGGTTCTGCTTCATTAATGTGCGTGATGGATGCGAACATCTTTGCGCTTCATTGACCTTCTGTCCTCACCCCGCCGGCGTTGTTGACCTGCTGCTCTTTTGAAAGCGTCGTGCTTTTGTTAAACGTCGCGTGGAATGAAAATGTCCATTTCTTGTGAGGATAGGCCGCTGTTCTGCTGGCCATCTTTTTATTTTATTGTTTTAAATAACATTTTTGGGCTTTACATCTTACCGTTCAGAGGAACTCAGCGGCTGTGCCTAGAAAGTAAGTTGCAGCTATGTATAGTAGTACCTCAACTTAATTGGTTCTGTGACAGAGTTCTTGTCTCAAAACACTTGTATCTCAAATTAACGTAAAAAAACAACATAAAATGTAGTACTAACAACTAAGTAATGATGTAATAATGTACAACATTTACATTGGAGGAAGGACTTCTACGCTGCTTCTCAGTCAAACAGACCATCACCATCTTCTCCATATTTTCATGGATAAATGTCCGTCATCTACATGATATTTTAGCATTCTTAGCTGACGTTAGACTCGTTGTGCTTCAGTACGGTGCATCACTGTGAATCACTCAAATTTCTTTACCGAGTTGGCGACATGCGGGGTCATGTTTTTGACGATCTCTTTCTTTAATTCATTGACTATCATCCACATGCTTTCTTCGCACTGTCTTTTAACACTCACTTTCTCCGTTTCCACCAAAGCTACATAATATTGCCTAAAGTATTTGGCCACCCATCCAAATGATCTGAATCAGGTGTCTTTATCACTTGGCCCGACCGCAGGTGTATAAAATCAAGAACTTAGGCATGGAGACTGTTTCTACAAACATTTGTGAAAGAACCGGCCGCTTTCAGTGATTTCCAGCGTGGAACTGTCACAGGATGCCACCTGTGCAACAAATCCAGTCGTGAAATTTCCTCGCTCCTAAATATTGCAATGTCAACTGTCGGCTTTATTATAAGACAATGGAAGAGTTTGGGAACAACAGCAACTCAGCCACCAAGTGGTAGGCCACGTAAACTGACAAAGAGGGGTCAACGGATGCTGAAGTGCATAGTGCAAAGAGGTCACCGACTTTCTGCACTATCAGTTGCTACAGAGCTCCAAACTTCATGTGACCTTCCAATTAGCCCTCGTACAGTACGCAGAGAGCTTCATGGAATGGGTTTCCATGGCCGAGCAGATGCATCTAAGCCATACATCACCAAGACCAGTGGTTTAAAGCATGTCGCCACTGGACTCTAGAGCAGTGGAGACGGGTTCTGAATCACACTTTTCCATCCAGCAATCTGATGGACAAGTCTGGGTTTGAAGGTTGCCAGGAGAACGGTACATTTCGGACTGCATTATACAGAGTGTGAAGTTTGGTGGAGGAGGAATTATGGTGTGGGGTTGTTTTCCAGGAATTGGGCTTCTAGTTCAAGTGGAAGGAAGTTTGAATGCTCCAGGATACCAAAACATTTTGGACAATTCTATGCTCTCAAACTTGTGGGAACACTTTGGAGCGGGCCCCTTCCTCTTCCAACATGACTGTGCACCAGTGTGAATGAACTTGACTAGCCTGCACAGAGTCCTAACCTGAACCCGATAGAACACCTTTGGGACGAATTAGAACGGCAGACAGACAGCCAGGCTTTTTCGACCACCGTCAGTGTGTGACCTCACCAATGCGCTTTTTGAAGAATGGTGGAACATTCCTATAAACACATTCCGCAACCTTGTGGACAGCCTTCCCAGTAGACTTGAAGCTCTAATGGCTGTAAAAGGTGGACCGACATCATATTGAACCCTATGGGTTAGGAATGGGATGGCACTTCAAGTTCATATGTGAGTCAAGGCAGGTGGCCAAATACTCTTGGCAATATAGCGTATGTAGATCTCTTGCTATGAGCTAATGCTAGCGAGAAAGTTTTGAGCAGGGTTTATTGTGACATTTGCGATGCCAGGCTTATAACTCTCAGGCTTGTCCCTGACAGTTTGGCTATGTTTTAGTTTTTCCTCTGCATTTGTCTTTGTTTCCTGTCAGTGCTTTTATTTTGTCTTTATTTTCTGCATGTTTCTCTGAGTGCTGTGTCCCCTCAGATGTGGCTGATTGGCACCTGGCCACACCTGGTGTCAATCAGCCAGCTGCCATTTAGACCTGCTTTGTCCTCCACTCTGGGCCGGATTATTGTCGTGTCAATGTCATTTCTACTTGACCTTCCTAGTGGTCGTGTCAATGCAGTGTAGCGGTAAGCTATATTCGGTAGCTGTTTGTAGCTTACTGTCTTTTGTTCCTTGCTTCCAGTTTGTTTGTTCATAGCCAAGTTTGGTATTCGCCTCATGCGCGCCTTTTGTTTGTACCCTTTTGTTCGGTTTTATCAAATCATGTTTTCTTATTCAATGCCTGCCACCGTCTCTGCATCTTGGGGTTCGTCACCAACACAATGTGACAATAACTCAAATTTTTGCTCGCAACTTAACATCTAACTCTTATCTCAAAACCCTCTAAAGTTGAGGTACCACTGTGCTTTTTACACTGCCTGTAACAGCAAGCATTTTCCCTTCTTACATTTTTCAAGTTTGCACCATCTCTGTGTCAAGGATGTCGATTATCGCAGATAAAACCCTTAACAAACACATTCAAATGACCCCAGCATCGATAGCATACAAGCTCAATGTCTGTCAGTATTTGGACAGGAAAAGTGTTTGAACCCAGGCTGAAAAATGGAGTTTGCCGACCACCATGATTGCGCCGTCTGTTCCCGAATTCCTGCATCCTTTTTTAGCTTTGAGCTTTTCTGCTTCAATCCGTCTGACTAAACTTTCCTGCCCAAGGCTTTTTTGTTTTTGTCTTGTTTGTGTGCTAAACTTGGCTAGTTGGCTCGGAACCAAGGGGAGAACATTCGCCTCGTTTTCCCATATTCAAATTGTTGGGAGGGAGTGACATTTCTTTACGGTGAGGACGGTTTACTGGCGAGTCTGATGGAGTTTTTAATTAGTATTTTCCAGTATGTGTGGATAAGTTTTTAATTAGTATTTTCCAGTATGTGTGGATGAGACAAGGCAGTTGCGATCAGGGATGTATATTGTTAGGATTTTATCGGTATGATACCGGTATTTATCGGTAGTAGGGTACTATATGTCATTTGTGGAATTTCATTTTAATTTGCATTTTAATTAAGCCACAACACCTCCAACATAATGTACTTTAACATCTCAGGGAAGTGTTTATTCAACAGCTGTTTTTTTTTTTCAAGTCTTAAACCAGTCAACTGTTTGAAATGCGGTTATGTCATCTTTTTGTAAAGAGCACACTGATCTAGGGCTGGGCGATTATTTCGAATATACTAAATGTATCGCGGGTTTGTCTCAGTGCGATATAGAAAATGACTATATTGTGATTAGGGCTGGGCGATATTGGCTTTTATCAATATCGCGATATTTTTATGCCATATTTCGATATACGATATATTTTACGATATTTTGCCTTGGCCTTGAATGAACACTTGATGCATATAATAATCACAGCAGTATGATGATTCTATGTGTCTACATTAAAACATTCTTCTTCATACTACATTAATATATGCTCATTTTAAACTTTCATGCAGAGAGGGAAACCACAACTAAGTCAATTGACCAAAACTGTATTTATTAAATATTCTTCATTCTTTCACGGGTAACTTTTTAAATGAAAGAAATTAATAATGTTGCTACCTTTTGTAGTAACACTTCTGCTGCATACTTTGCATTGATTGATTTATACTTTTATTGGTAGATTGCACAGTACAGTACATATTCCGTACAAGTGACCACTAAATGGTAACACCCCAATAAGTTTTTCAACTTGTTTAAGTCGGGGTCCTCGTTAATCAATTCATGGTACAAATATATACTATCAGCATAATACAGTCATCACACAGGTTAATCATCAGAGTATATACATTGAACAGCATATTGTTGTTGTCTGCTGAATATCCAAACCACCACCAGATAATGGACCCCCTGCTCTTTATGTTGGCCATTTATTGTTCTTCCTCCATTTCTGATCAGTTTCGCACCATCTCTCTCTTGTATCGTCACAAGCTCCGCTCGCTCGACCTGCCTCAGCTAACGTTAGCCATTCTGCTAACTCTCTGATCGGCGAGAGCTCTGACGCTAGACTTGCGAGAGTATGTGACGTATGTAAGAAGGCGGGCTTTTTTATCGTCTCTGTGAGAAGGAGAGACGAGGAGTGAGAAACGCCTGTTGTGTGATGCACGCAGCTAAATGCAACACGACCTGCCTGGCTCTCGGCGAGACCCTGTGACGCTACATGCACGACAGTATGTGACGTATGTAAGAAGGCGGGCTTATTTTACGTCTCTGTGAGAAGGAGACGAGAAGGAGTGAGACACACGCCAGTGATGTAATGCACGCAGCTTAAAGCAACGGTGTGAGAACATATAATCGATCATTACGATATAGTCATTCTCTATATTGCACAGAGACAAACCTGCGATATATCGATATATCGTCCAGCCCTAATTGTGATATTGGAGTATACGTCCTCACGCAGTTGCTTTTAGCTGCGGGCATTACACTGCATGCATTTCCCACTCTTTCTGGTCTCTCCTTCTCACAGAGTGGTAATAAAAGCGCACCGTCTTACATATGTCACGTGTGCAACGTCACACGCCCTCGCCGAGCAGACAGGTAGCGACATGGGTAACGTTAGCAGTGGCAGGTGCGAACGGAGTGGTGCGAGTGGTAAAACGAGAGAGAGAAGGTGAAAATCTGGTAACGAATGAAGGAAGAATTAATTCCCCAAAAAACAACACGGGGTCCATCGTCCGGTGGTGGTGTGGCTTCAAGCCGGAATACGTTCAACATTTATGCGGCAAAAGCCTTGCTACAAAAAGTAGCAGCACTGCTAATGTGTAGCACCATTTCAAAAATCACCCGCTAGAGAATGAAGAATACTTGAAACTCTGCATGTCAACATCTCGGCCGGTGCCACACCGACAAAATGCCCAAGCAACCATTTCCACATCAACACCGTATGAAAAAAATACACTGTTAAAAAAAATTCTGTAAAAAAACGGTCATCTGCTGACAGCTACGGCTGCCGAACGAAAATTAAAGTAAACATTGTAAACCAAATAATGATCAAAAACATTATATTTACAGAAATTTTCGTGAAATGTTTTGCGGAAAAATATCGTAATTTAACAGATTTCTACTAATTTATTAAGATCAACCACCTTTAATAAAGTGATGATGCAAACAGTTCTGCAGAAAAATACCTTTATTCTACAGAGTTTTTCCAAATTATTACGATCAACCACCTTTAATGAAGTGACAATGATGGCAGACCCACAGAAAAATACCATTGTTTTACAGATTTTTTCTGAAATGTTAAGATCCTTTTTAAGATTAACATGACTTTGAAAGTAATTTTAAGAAAACAGAAAATGCTACGTATAATTTGTTGTTATTTTTCTGTTAAAAAAAATAGAAATATTCATAGTTTGTCATTACAGGCATATTACTTAAAATAACAGGCGGCTTGTTTATTTATGGATAATGTCTTCAATTCTACAGTTTCATTACCTATTTAAAAAAAAAAGAAGAAGAAAAAAACAGTATAAATTTAGAGTAAATTAACCATAAAAATAGGATTTTCTTTTTCTTTTTTACAGTGTAGTCTAAAACCGGAGATAACGTCCGTAGTGACCTACCAAATAGCTACCATGAATTGATTAACGTGGACCATGACTTAAAAAATTATTTGGGTGTTACCATTTAGTGGTCAATTGTACGGAATGTGTACTGTGCTGTGCAATCTACTAATACAAGTTTCAATCAATCAAAGCAAAGGACGTATACACTTTTTGATTTCCTATTATGCAGCTCATTTTTATTTGACAGTTATTGAAATATCTTGTGTGACATCATGCACAAAAGTGCGCTTTATGTTTTAAACTATTGTAGTGGCGTTCCGTACAAAAAGTGCACTTTAATTTAGTGTTGTTTTGATATGTCATTTTAGTGACATCATGCACAAAAGTGCACTAAGTGAAGTGAAGTGAATTATATTTATATAGCGCTTTTCTCAAGTGACTCAAAGCGCTTTACATAGTGACACCCAATATCTAAGTTACATTTAAACCAGTGTGGGTGGCACTGGGAGCAGGTGGGTAAAGTGTCTTGCCCAAGGACACAACGGCAGTAACTAGGATGGCACAAGCGGGAATCGAACCTGCAACCCTCAAGTTGCTGGCACGGCCACTCCACCAACCGAGCTATGCCACCCCGATACCTTGTTTTAAAATGTCTGACAATCTTGCACTTTCTGTTTTGGAAATGACATGAATGTTCGTGCCACTGCTTAATAACTGTTTAATAAATACAGTTTTGCTAAATTGATTTAGTTGTGATTTCCCTCTCTGAATGATAGTTCAAAATGAGCATATATTAATGCAGTATGAACAAGAATGTTTTAATGTAGACACATAGAATCATCATACTGCTGTGATTATATGCATCAAGTGTTCATTCAGCAAGGTCCATAAAGACATGGATGACAGAGTCTAGTGTGGATGAACTTGACTGGCCTGCACAGATTCCTGACCTGAAACCGATAAAACACTTTTGAGATGAGTTAAAACAGACTGAGAGCCAGACCTTCTCTACCAACATCAGTGTGTGACCTCACCAATGCGCTTTTGGAAGAATGGTGGAAAATTCCTATAAACACTCTCTGCACTCTTGTGGACAGCCTTCCTAGAAGAATTGAAGCTGCAATAGCTGCAAAAGTTGGACCGACATCATATTGAACCCTATTGGTTAGGAATGGGATGGCACTTCAAGTTCACATGTGAGTCAAGGCAGGTGGCCAAATACTTTTGGAGACTCAAAGTTTGGGGTGTTCCTGAACACAACCTGGCTGGAGGTGTGTTTTTGTTGTGGCTGCTGGCTGTTTTTAATATTTAATCGGCTATCAGATCTTTTCCTCAACAAGTTGTATCGTATGATTAGTGCGATTGTTATAATTCCCTGTATCGACCCGATAATTAGATAGAACACAAGTAAGGTAACCCATTTAAGACTTCATGTGCTGAAGGAAGGACTAAAGATAAGATAGCTTCTGGAGACAAAGTAGTATCCACTATGAATAATGCTGCTCTGGCATCCCACGTCTCTCAATACTTCAACACTGCAGTATCCCTGCCCCGCGGTCTTTGGTTTCCGCGGCGTTCTTCACCGCCAATCTTTGTTCCGTATCCTGGCGGCTTCTAATCGTATGCGACGGCTCCTAAAGGTGTGAAGTAAATTAATTTCATAGCCCAGTAATTTAGTGACCGCCATTCACGTTGACAAGTCAGCGGGGGGGGGGGTGTACTGTACCTTGGAAAAAGTCATAGGTTGATGTAAAGTCATAAAGAATGATTAAAACGTGTTTGCAACTGCATTTAAAAAAAACCCCGGTCTTGGATTTTTGTAGCTGATGTTGTATTTTGCTACAATACGCAGTTAATAGAACTGGAACTTACCACTCCTTTTGGATTTATGCAAGATGAAGAAGAAAGAAGAAGTATTGCACGCTCTGGTTAGTATTAGTATAGTACCGCAATGCTAATTAATCATATTCGGTACTATACCGCCTCTGAAACGTACTGGTCCCCCAGTCCCGTCGTCGTAACATTGTGTCATTGCTGGTTTACAAGCACTGGAGCATGTTCGGCAGCACACAATCACTGAGTACTTAAAGCAGACACAGTGTGTAGACAGAAAATGGAGAACGGACGCATTTTGATTTAAAAACTAACGAAAAAAGTGAAGTTATAACACTGGAACGTTCTCAGGAAGAGGTGCTTTAAGACGTGGCTAAAGTCCATACGAATTCTGCAGAGTTGTAGCTACTTCTAAATCACTAATCCTGGTCTCCATGGAGACAAAGTAAGTTTCTTCCAAGCATCATCCCTGCAGGACGAGGAATAGCTAAACATGCTTCACTACACACCGTAGCTCACCGGCGTCACAATGTAAACAAACACCATTGGTGGATCTACACCTAATATCCACTGTAATGATACCAAGTACAGGAGCGTATCTAGTCGATACTACTATGATTACATTCTTTTTTTTTTAGCATCGCAAAATCTTCTTTCGTTTAAAAAAAAAAATGGATGTTACGTTTATAAACACAGAAAATATGGACACATGAGGACTTTGAATATGACCAATGTATTATCCTGTAACTACTTGGTATCACGTTGATATTAAAATTTTTAAAAATTCCGACTTTTTGACAGTTAGACAAAGCCCAGTCTTTTTTCCCTTCCAACTGCTGATACGATACAAAAGTGACAGAAAAAATCCTGACTTTGTGACAACTAGGACTTTTTTTTTCAAATTTTCACAAAGTCTGGATTTTTTCCAAGTGTCACAAAGTTGGGATTTATTTTCTGACTTTGTGACACTTAGAAAAAAAAATCCAGACCTTGTGACACAGAAAAAAATCCCGATTTTGTGGCACCCCCTCACCCCCCATGTATATTCCTGTAACTACTTTATATCAGATTGGTACTAATGTAAAGTATCAAACAACAGACGAATAAGTCCATCCATCCATTTCCTACCGCTTATTCCCTTTCGGAGTCGCGGGGGGCGCTGGCGCCTATCTCAGCTACAATCGGGCGGAAGGCGGGGTACACCCTGGACAAGTCGCCACCTCATCGCAGGGCCAACACAGATAGACAGACAACGTTCAGACTCACATTCACACACTAGGGCCAATTTAGTGTTGCCAATCAACCTATCCCCAGGTGCATGTCTTTGGAAGTGGGAGGAAGCCGAAGTACCCGGAGGGAACCCACGCATTCACGGGGAGGACATGCAAACTCCACACAGAAAGATCCCGAGCCTGGATTTGAACCCAGGACTGCAGGACCTTCGTATTGTGAGACGAATAAGTGATTATTAAATTTGAACAGAAGTGTAGATAGAAAATTTAATAGTAGAAAATAACCAGATATTAACAGTAAATTAACAAGTAGATTAATAATAAATGTTTACAGTTTATCCTTTATAATGTTCACAAAATGATAGAATGATAAATGACACAATAAGTGAAGTGAAGTGAAGTGAATTATATTTATATAGCGCTTTTCTCTCGTGACTCAAAGCGCTTTACATAGTGAAACCCAATATCTAAGTTACATTTAAACCAGTGTGGGTGGCACTGGGAGCAGGTGGGTAAAGTGTCTTGCCCAAGGACACAACGGCAGTGACTAGAATGGCGGAAGCGGGAATCGAACCTGCAACCCTCAAGTTGCTGGCACGGCCACTCTACCAACCGAGCTATGCTATATGTTACTGCTTATGTCAACAGCTAAATTAGGAGCCTTTGTTTGTTTACTTACTACTAAAAGACAAGTTGTTTGTATGTTCACTATTTTATTTAAGGACAAAATTGCAATAAGAAACATACGTTTATTATACCGTACGATTGTTTTTTGTTAAAATAAAGCCAATAATGCCATTTTTTTGTGGTCCCCTTTATTTAGAAAAATATCAAACTCCCCAAAAGTATCGAAATACATTTTGGTACCTGTACCAAAATATTGGCATCGGGACAACACTGACTACATTGCGACCTCATTTTTGGGTAGTCAGCCATTCCAAAGGGTCCGAAAAGCTGAGCATTTTTTTCCCCAACATAAGTAATAATGTAAATCCAATAATTCTTTCCAGACAGCCAACAATGTTAGAATAAATATTGTTCTACGTGCAGAAAACTACTCAAAATTACGACAGGGACGAACACGCCGAAACGTACATCAAAACCAGGGATGTTCCGATCTAGATTTTACGCTGCCGATTCCGACACTGGTCATCCGTGAATGAGATTGGCTGATACCAATACTGATACCAATGGCATGTATTAACTGTACATTTTTGTACGTTTTTATGTTGAGCACTATTGACAATGTAACAATATCAACATCATATTTCATCATATTAGTTACATACAATTGTACTTTCTACTACTTATTCAAATCCATTTGTTTTTGCCCTGAAAGTCCTCCTGTGTTTAGGGAATTTCCCACCCCGAGTTTGTAAACATTAACAAAAATATACTTTTGATCACTCCAGTATTGGTCATTATACTGATAATGCGCTGAATATCAACACCACCAATCTATGGAAGGATCGGCCCTCACTTGAGCGTGACAATGCAGAAACACCAACAGATGCTATTATATTGTTATCTTATATCACAGTGTTTCCCCCAGAAATGTTGTTAGGGAGGGGGAGTGGACCAGGGAAGGGGCTGGGTGGGTGTAAGGAACAGTTTATTTTGGCGTGTCGCTTCCATCACATCTCCCATCTCACCACAGCCTGGGGGGCAATAGACTACAGACTGTGGTGAAGTAGGCAGGCTTCGTCGCATGAAGAAGCCTACAACTTCTGGTTGTGTTTTCCGATCCATTTGCTGAATGGCGATATACGATACATATCTCTACTTTTTCCTTAAAGTAAAAACAAAACGGTCCTAGTTACCTGAGATACTAAGTACGTCATTATTATGACTTAGTAATTTACTAAGTCAAAATAATGGCTTACTAAGTCGGAATAATCACTTACTAAGTCAAATTAATGACTTACAGTAAGTAAGCGTTTGCAATAAGTGTTTGGAAAAAAAGAGTTAAAGTGGGGCCACATCCTGACATATTTTCAACTCATCACTCATCATTTATTACAACATTTGGGAAGTCTGTAGTTCATTTGTATTATGCAAATGTTATGTTTTTATCAACATGTGATAGCAGGGAGCCTACCATTCAAAACTAAGCTGCTACATTACTAATTATTAATGTAACTATAGCTGAAGAAAATATTACAATAGCAATAAGAGAGACTATTCATCCCTGAACACCATGGAGTTCGTTTAGGCTTTATGATGCAGTTACATTATTATATCAACTATCAGAGACAGCTTCAGGAAACTCTTCTAACACAATGTCCTTTTTTGCTGCTTCAACACAGCTCAGTCAACAAATCCATCCATCCATCAATTTTCTACCGCTTTTTCCCTTTGTGGTAGCGGGGGGAGCTGGTGCCTATCTCAGCTACAATCGGGCGGAAGGCGGTGTACACCCTGGACAAGTCGCCATCTCATCGCAGGCTCAGTCAACACAGAAAAAGGTAAAGGGAAATAACTTAGTTGTTAACTGTAGGCTTGTCTTTCTCTCTGACAGACAGGGCTTTGCTGTCCGTAACACACACACACGCAGGCACACACACCGCACAGTGAGATAAGGTTACGCTAAGAGCTAATTAGCCTTCACCTCAAGGACTGCGAGCAAGCTGAGCTGCCGCTTATGTTTCCAGAACGTCAACGGACTCATAGTGATGTTACTAATAGTTGACTTGGAAGAGTTTATTATAATTTGGGGAGAGTCCGCTGCATTATGCTCACCTGCTAAACACCTTTCTGCTCACTTGGTAAACGTGACCAAGCACTTATTTCTTGCTGTTGTTTATACATCTTCCTTGCTTTCTGTCGCTATGTTTATGTTTAGCCTCGTCCTCCAGTGATGGTAATACTTAATAATGATACTGAATATACTAAGACTTGCAGTTTTTTTGCCGTAAATGGAGGTGACTATTCTTCGTTTAGTGGAGCGGCTCCACACTGTGGTAGCCAAGGAAGGACGATGTTTGTGGTCGGCATGAGAAGGCATTGTGTACTTTTTTGCAAAAATAAGCGGCCGATCAATGGACACATCCCTCCACAAAACATTCAATACGGAGGAACCACAACTACTTAATATTGTTTTCAAAAAGTTTAATAAATACGAAAAGTTTTTCCATGTATTTGTACATCCCTCTCAGACTTGGCACTACTGATAGGGCTTACTTCCTAATAGCATGCGAACTAAGGAGGGCCAAATGTGACATTTAATATATGATTTAGTCTTTAATTAATGATTTAATGTGTCATCAATAGATTTGATCATTTAATCATGAAAACAATTAAATTAACATGTATTAAAATAAAAAAAAATAATGAAGTCCTTTGCCAAATGTGATTTTACATTAAATTAGTGACACATTTATTAACATATTTTTGTATTTAATTCTATTTAATGACACATTGAAGTACGTCTTTTGTGTCTTGCCTGTATTATTTGTGTTTTGGACTTTACCGTTATTTTTTCCCCTGCACTTGCGTTTTGTAAAGATGCTTGTGTTTTGGTGGTTAACGTGTGTTTTGGACCTTTCTACATGCTTACCCCTGCCTTCCACTGTACAAAACGCTTATAAACGACAAATGAAATGGGAAAAGTGACCATTTAACATCCCTTTTACCTTTTATTGAAGACTTACTTTGGCAAAGCGACGTGGAGAGACAGAGTATTTGTGTCCTTTGCTATGAGTTCTTCAATTTAATAGTCTTTATGACCTTCTTTATCTGAGTGCTGGTACTCGCGCCTTTTTATGGCCCCACAGTGGCTTATTTTGCAGTCGTACGCATTACAATATCACCAACGAGCGGGATTCTTTGTTCGGGCACTTGATTCCACGGAATCCATGGGCTAGTTTGTTCAAAATTTGTCGAAAACCGACTCATATGAAAAGTGGGGTACCACCACCACTGTAATATCCACATTTAAACTGAATAAATTAATTCTATCCTCAAAATTCTACACATAAAACCCCACAATTTAATATATATATTTTTTTTAAATATTCCAAATTTATAAAAAAAAAAAAGTGATGTACATAAGTATTCACAGCATTTGTTTAATACTTTGCTGATACACATTTAGTAGCAATTACAGCCTCAATGTTTGTTTTTGAATGCGAGCACAAGCTTGGCAGACCTACAGTATCTTTGAACATTTCCAGCCATTCCTTTTTGCAGCACCAACTGAAAGCATTTGTATGCACGTACAACACTTGAAACATTTACTACATCAGTATGTGGAATTTAAATATAGAATGGATTAAAGACATCATGCAGTGTACTAATATCATCCTATAAGCACATAACGTTTACGAAATACAAATAAGAACCACCCCGATAAACCTTTTTAACTTATTGATAATATTATTAATCTATCTAAATAAAATATAGACTTAGACAAACTTTAATAAACTATATAGAATATAGCTTACTTTGCTATTTAGTATTTATTTAAATGTTATTCTCTATGGAGTATATTGTGAATACATTGAGAACAGAAAGTGAAGAAACGTATTAGCAATTGCTATGTAATTGAGAAGGGGTCAAATAAAATAAACTCTGCTTCTTCGTACTCCTTTTCGAACATCCTCTTTTTCCAGTTTCCAAAAACAATTTGAAATGTGGACTTGCCAGACCACAGAACACCTTTTTCACTTTGCATCAGTCCATTTTAGATGAGCTCGGACCCAGCAAAGCCGGCGGCATTTCTGGGTGTTGTTGATAAATGGCTTTGGCTTTGCAATGTAGAGTTTTAACTTGCGCTTAAAGATGTTGCGATGAACTGCATTTAGTGACGGTGGTTTTCTGAAGTGTTCCTGAGCCCATGTGGTGATATCCTTTACACACTGATGTCGCTTTTTGATACAGTACCGCCTGAAGGATCGAATGTTCTTAATCCCATCGCTTACGTGCAGTGATTTCTCCAGATTCTCTGAACCTTTTGACGATATTACAGGCTGTGGATGTTGAAACCCCTAAATTCCTTGCAGTAGCTCGTTGAGAAATGTTGTTCTAAACCGTTGGACAATTTGCTCACCCATTTGTTCACAAAGTGGTGACCCTCTCCCCATCCTTGTTTGTGAATGACTAAGCATTTCATGGAAGCTGCTTTTATAGCCAATCATGGCACCCACCTGTTCCCAATTAGCCTGTTCACCTTTGGGATGTGGAGCATTCTTCAACTTTCTCAGTCTTTTTTGCCACTAGTGTCAGTTTTTTTTTAAACATTTTGCAGGCATCAAATTCCAAATAAGTTAGTATTTGCAAAAAATAACCCAGTTTTCCAGTTCGAACGTTAAGTATCTTGTCTTTGCAGTCTATTTAATTGAATATAGGTTGAAAAGAATTAGCAAATATTGTATTCTGTTGTTTTTTACCATTTACACAATGTGCCATCTTGACTGGTTTTGGGGTTTGTAGTGTATGCATATTTTGTAATAAACTCAAACCATAACTTCTCACGCGCCATCAGATGGGAACCTGCAATTGCTGCCAAATGTGCTGCACAAATGAGCAAAGGCTGTGAATTTTTTTTTGTACATGTTTCATAGGTTTTTGTTTAATACATTTGCAAGATTGAAAAACACAAAAAGGTTTAGACATTATCGTTATGGGGTATTGTGTGTAGAATTTTGAGGACAACGTAGAATTTATTCAGTTTTAGAAGAAGCAAAATACCAAAATGTGGATGAAATGCACTGGATGTCATGTTTGCTGAGGAAATGTCCCTTAAAATTTTAATAAGGTGCGTCCTCCTGGTCCCCTTCCTCAACTGGGTCATGGCTTCGCCGCAACCAGGCCCTCGCCATGACTCAAAGCGACGCGTCGACCTATCCGAAGGAGATCAAATCTGCAGCAGGTAGCCAGATGTTTTCCCCATCCTCTGAATTCGTTAATGGGATTTTTGTTGTCGGAGCCACAAAACAATAGCACTTTACGGATGACTGCAAACATCTCATCCCCGCTCCTTCCTCGGCGCTGTCACTGGTGTGACTTTTTGATGAAAGATAGCTTCTGATTTGCTGCCAAGGCTTTTGAAAAGACTCCAAGCTCTAAAACCGGGATGGCCGGAGCAAGCGAGACATCTGGATAAATGTGCGAAAGGATTTGACTGGTTTTCCTTCCCCCCGGAGGAAATGCTGGAATCGGATGAAGCGTTGGGGGTGAAAAAAAACAAAAACATTAACTTAAATCCACATGGCAGGGCAAGAAATGGATTTTTTAAATGGATTTTTATTATTTAGCACTCAAATATTTAGGGCGTAATATTATGAAATGAACATGCCTGGGTGCTTCCTTTCAAGTTGAAGCGTGTTGTTGTATCCATGTTTCATTGAATGAATTAGATTTTGGCTGTCATTAAAGGCTGCGACTGTTTGGCGATCATGAAGATTGAAAGCGTTGCTGCAGTCTGTAAACACAATGTCTTCTTCGTTGGAAGAAGACATTGTGTTTACAGACACAGTTAGAATGCAGGAAAAAGCAAAAAATAAATACATACGCCGTCTTGTCTCTCATAATTGTGAACAATAGGCAAAATTCCAAATACAAAGTGCTGCTTCCCTTTAAGAAAGATATAGAAACCGAAATTTGGAAATCAATAACCCACACGACAAGAACTGTCAAAAGTCAAAATTCTCGGCCTTTAAACCTTCGCAAGTACGACGGCGCACTTTGATGCAGTCTGGCCTCGGCGACTGACAGCTGTTTGGGCGAGAACATGGCGTGACACGACGAATGAAAGGGCCCGAATTCCATCTGGCCTGACCTTCTGATCAATACACTCCTTTTTAGTGCCGACAGCCCAGAGAGAGACGCGCTCCTTTTCCAGACTAATAAAGACGACACCAGAGCTGCTCCTGCCGATACTTTTAACACCGGCAATGATTCTCATTACAGTTAATGTTCCTTCGCAAAGAGGACGGGTCGGGGATGTGGGTTGCCAAACATTTTGACAATCGTATTGCGACCCTAATCTTTAGGTAGGTCTTTATTGTCATCGCACAAGTACAATGAAACTTCTTTTTCAGCACAAACCTGTTCAAATTTAGACGAACAAACAGTACATACAGGGTTACGGAACAGGAACGCTGATGGGTTGCCACAAGGCGCCCCGTAAGAGATGGGAAAAAAGGTCAACGCTGGGTGAGGATGAGTAAAAAAATACAATCGAGACTGGGCAAAAACCTCCATAGCAAAGCACACATATACATATTAAAACATTTCGAGACTAGCAACAAAGGGTAGGGAGTGGGGGCTATGGTGTCTGGCTGCAGCTCTTCAGGCGCTGCCCATCCCCCATCACCTCTAAGGGATTTGCGTCAAGGGCCTTGGATGGGCGGTGGGGTATATTTTTGTGGATGCATGCGTGTGTGTGTAAGTGAAGTGAAGTGAATTATATTTATATAGCACTTTTACTCGAGTGACTCAAAGCTCTTTACATAGTGAAACCCAATATCACATTTTTACATTTAAACTAGTGTGGGTGGCACTGGGAGCAGGTGGGTAAAGTGTCTTGCCCAAGGACACAACGGCAGTGGCTAGAATGGCGGAAGTCGGGATCGAACCTGCAACCCTCAAGTTGCTGGCCCGGCCGCTCTACCAACCGAGCTATACCGCCCCAAGTAAGCCTGCCACATGTCTCCGTTTCACGGCCTTGATTTCGTGCAGTCGCTAGTCCAAAGTCAACAACAGGCGTGTGTCCATGAGAGACAAGAAGGGAGTTTGTTGGGTCTTCGCCGCACCGTCCTTCAGGAGAGTCTGAAACCCAGGGAAACAATCCAAGTTAGAATGTTTTTTTTACAGTTAATGTTCTTTCGCAAAGAGGGCGGGTCGGGGATGTGGGTTGCCAAATGTTTTGACAATCGTATTGCGACCCTGATATTTAGGTAGGTCTTTATTGTCATTGCACAAGTACAATGAAACTTTGTTTTCAGCACAAACCTGTTCAAATTTAGACAAACAAACAGTACATACAGGGTTACAGAACAGGAATGCTGATGGGTTGCCACAAGGCGCCCCGTAAGAGATGGGAAAAAAGGTCAACGCTGGGTGAGGATGAGTAAAAAAATACAATCAAGACTGGGCAAAAACCTCCATAGCAAAGCACACATATACATATTAAAACATTTCGAGACTACCAACAAAGGGTAGGGAGTGGGGGCTACGGTGTCTGGCTGCAGCTCTTCAGGCGATGCCCATCCCCCATCACCTCTAAGGGATTTGCGTAAAGGGCCTTGGATGGGCGGCGGAGTATATTTTAGTGGATGCATGCGTGTGTGTGTAAGTGAAGTGAATTATATTTATATAGCGCTTTTACTCGAGTGACTCAAACCGCTTTACATAGTGAAACCCAATATCTAATTTTTACATTTAAACCAGAGTGGGTGGCACTGAGAGCAGGTGGGTAAAGTGTCTTGCCCAAGGACATAACGGCAGTGGCTAGAATGGCGGAAGTGGGGATCGAACCTGCAACCCTCAAGTTGCTGGCACGGCCGCTCTACCAACCGAGCTATACCGCCCCGAGTAAGCCTGCCACATGTCTCCGTTCCACGGCCTTGATGTCGTGCAGTCGCTAGTCCAAAGTCAACAACAGGTGTGTGTCCATGAGAGACAAGAAGGGAGTTTGTTGGGTCTTCGCCGCACCGTCCTTCAGGAGAGTCTGAAAGCCAGGGAAACAATCCAAGTTAGAATGTTTGTTTTGTATGCGAGTGAAAATAAAATTTGCTTCCATCCATCCATTTCCCACCGCTTTTCCCTTTTGGGCTCGCGGTGGAGCCTCTCTCGGCTGCATTCGGGCGGTAGGCGGGGTACTCCTTTGACAAGTCGCCACCTCATCGCAGGGCCAACACAGATAGACAGACAACATTGACACTCACATTCACACACTAGGGCCAATTTAGTGTTGCCAATCAACTTATCCCCAGGTGCATGTCTTTGGAGGTGGGAGGAACCGGAGTACCCAGTGGGAACCCACGCAGTCACGGGGAGAACATGCAAACTCCACACAGAAAGCCCGGGATTGAACTCAGGACTACTCAGGACCTCTGCCACTGTGCTGCCCTAAAATTTGCTTTTTACTCTAAATTGTCTATGACTGGTCCTCAAAATTCATCCTATGGGGCAGACAGTCCGAAGTTATCTAAATCACAAGCGTCCAGAGTTATGCCCGCATTTTCCAATCATTTGTGGCAGCTTTGGGGTACTTTGAAGACTGCCAGCAACTTCCAATTTGCCGACTGTAGACTCCTTTGGTGTTGACCAAGCCCTGCCAAATTGATACAGGGGAGTTGTTCCTAACCATCCTAAAGATCTTCTACCGGGTCTGCACTTCATGATGCTTTGCCAGTCTTGCTGTAAATACAGATAGGCATGCAGTAGTCCTCAGCCTTACATTTTTTAGTAGCCCATGGAGCTTCATTAGTCCCTTCTAATTAGTGATCAGCCCCGGAAGGCATGTCTCTTTGGGGTTATCCGATCCTTCATGTACGCCTCTTTAAGATGGTCTCTGCGGAGTATTGTTGCCTTTGAGTTATTCTCTACCTCCACCCCCCTTTTCTGTTCTGGGATTACAGCAACATTATCTGCTCATCATTTCAGCATTCAGGGACCACATTTAAAAGCCTTTGCCGACAGCAGCGGCCGGGAGGAAAAACGTTGCGAGGGGGCGTTAGCGTGCTCATCATACCACAGACCAAATGTCAAGCTCAGGACAAAAACCCTAAAAAGGGAAGAACGAGCCTTGTACCTCGTTATGTGGCTGCGGGGACCGAGTCACAGTATTAATATTCACCCTCCATCTCCGTGTTGGAAAGATAGTGGAACCGTTCAATGCTACAAATGACCTCCGTTGGATTTGTGTATTCTGACAATTTACCTTTATTGCCTTTGCGAGCAATATTGTGAGATTATTTAGACCAGGGGTGTCAAACTCATTTTAGATTTGGGGCCACATGAAGAAAAAATCTACTCCTAGGTAAAATCACGGCATGACAACTTAAAAAGAAAGGCAACTTCAGATTGTTTTCTTTCTTTAAAAATGGAACAAGCACATTCTGAAAATGTACAAATCATAATGTTTTACTTTTTTTACACTTACCGGTTAGGGGTGTAACGGTACACACAAATTTCGGTTCGGTACGTACCTCGGTTTAGAGGTCACGGTTCGGTTCATTTTCGGTACAGTAAGAAAACAAACAAATAGAATTTTTTGGGTTATTTATGTACCAAATTTGTAAACAATGGCTTTATCCTTTTAACATTGGGAACACTATAATAATTCTGCCCACGTTAATCCACATTAAACTGCCTCAAGTTGTTAATTTGTTTAAATAAAATGACAAAACCTTTCTTCGACATATAAAAAGTGCAACATTAAACAGTTTCAAGTCAACTCATCATGCTTGATTTGTTACAGCATTTCGGAAGCCTGTAGTTGACTTTTATCATATAAATGTTATATTTTTGTCAACATGTGATAGCAGGGACCCTGCCATTCAAACTAGGCTGCTACATCACATATGATTAATGTAACTATAGCTGAAAAACAGTACAATAGCAATAGGAGAGACTATTCATCCCTGAAATCTATGGAGTTCATGTTAGTTCATGAGAAATAACAGACAGACAGGGCTTTGCTGCTCCTAACACACGCACACGCACACACACACACACACACACGCACGCACGCACACACATACAGCAGAATGAGCTAACGTAACACTAAAAGCTAATTAGCCTTCACATCACCTCAAGCCAGAACTGTGAGCGAGCTGAACTGCAGTTTAAGTTTCTAGAAGGTCAACGGGCTCATAGTGATGTTTGTAATAGTTGTGACTGGGAAGTGTTTTTTATAATTTGGGGAGTGTACGATGTCCGCTGCTAAACACATTTCTGCTCGACAATGAAGCATTTACAACATGCGTTCTGAATACGCACTGCTGATTGGCTGTTACATTGCTCTGAATACACACTGCTGATTGGCTGTTACATCGCTCTGAATACGCACTGCTGCTTGGCTTTGTATGTAACCAATCAGATGGTTGTGTGGGCGGGACAATGCTGGGTGCTCACTGCTCAGACAGAGGCAGAAAGCAGAGCAGCTTGTTAAGACTTTAGGATACAAACTCGTTCGATACACCCTCGTACCGAACCAAAACAGTTCAATACAAATACTCGTACCGTTACACCCCTATTACCGGTACATGTTGCGGTTAATAGTATTCTTCATTTATTTTTCGTTATTTATACTTTCTGAATAGATTATTTGATAATGTTCATGTCATGTTTTGTGGTCACGTTCTGTTTGGTTTTAGACTCTTGTTTGTTTTTGTCACCATGACAACTCATTAGTTTTCACCTGTCATGTCATGCACCTGATTCACTTGGACTCATGCACCAATTAATCACAACAGCACTATTTAAGCCTGCAGTTGCCAGGCACTCAGCCTGGCGACATTACCCTCCACACACTCCTGATTGCTCACTTCTTGCCATAGTTTCATGCTTTTCACGTCACAGTAAGTGTAGTTTTGTTTCATGTGCTTAGTCTGTTTGTGTTAGTTTTTTTTTTCTTCGCCAAGTTTTGAACCTCTGCTGAGAGCGCCTTTTGTTTGTTCCTGCGTTAAGTTTGTTCCCTGCTTTGTGCTCACCTTTTGTTTGGTACTTTTTCGAGTTAATATTAAAAGATGTCATTACCTTCACGTTGTGTTCGATCCAGTCGCTTTGCACCACGGGAAAACAAACCACACCATAGTCCACGCCTTGACAGTTCATCAGTTAACTCATTGGTGTTCATTTTCAATCTATCAAGATAAAAAAATTATATAAAAATCAAATTACAGGATGTTATTTATGTAGTTTGCTTATTTTCCTCAACTGGTGCACTAACGTAGTTTTTTTTTTTTTACATATGTAGCATCATCTACAAAGATACAAAAATTGCTATTGCGACATCATTGTTTTTATTCTTTTTGTAATATTTCTCTATTTTGTTTCCTTTTAAACCCCCATTATTTACTTTTTCCTTTTTTTTTTTTTTTTTTTAATTGATCTCAACTCTGTACACTGCTGCTGGAATTTTAATTTTCCTGAAGGAACTCTCCTGAAGGAATCAATAAAGTACTATCTATCTATCTATCTATCAATCTATCTATCTATCTATCTATCTATCTATCTATCTATCTATCTAGTGGAAACATTTAGAACAGCTGTTTCTTTCATTCAAAAATCTCTGCTCATTTTTATACTCATCCGGATAAAACCTGTCCGGCCGTACGTTTGACACCCCAGATTTAGACCTTTGTGGCAGAGTGGCTCAGCGGGTAAGGCGGTCCTCCAGAAACTGGTTCGATACCTGATTCGCCATCCTCGCCACTGCCGTCGTGTCCTTGGGAAAGACAATTTATCCACTTTGTGCCACCCACATTAGTAAAAATGTAGCTTACCGACTCCAACCTTCAATGTATGGATTTCTCAATGTTAAATCACTTTGAGACATTTGTGGAAAAAAACACGATAAGAATTTAATCATCAACAAATGTATAAATGCTGAAAATTCCTTTTAAGATTCATAAATTCCAGCTTTGCACTGAGTGACAAGCCGGAAGACCAGACAACTTCCCGTGACTGATGACCAATTTTTAAAGTTCAAGTTAAATTACCAAATATTGTCACACACATACTTGGTGAATTTTGTCCTCTGCATTTGACCCATCCCCTTGTTTACCCCCTGGGAGGTGAGGGGAGCAGTGAGCAGCAGCGGTGGCCACGCCCGGGAGTCATGTTTGGTGATTTAACCCCCAATTCCAACCTTTGATGCTGAGTGCCAAGCAGGGAGGTAATAGGTCGTATTTTTTTAAGTCTTTGGTATGACTTGAACTCCCAACCTACCGATCTCAGGGCGGACACACTAACCACTCGGCCTCCGAGTAGGTTTTATTCAATATAATTCCTCATTGTCAAAAGTATACACTTAAAAATATTAATGTTCTTTTAAACCAGTAATGGTAGGATAAGCTCGCCGATGGTGTTCTTGTTATATTTTTGGGAATTTAAAAAATGTCACTCTGAGCAAGCTGTAGACAACCTCTTTACGTTTTATGCTTCAAAAAAGGTATTGAGTATACTAGAAAGTGGTTCACTTTGACCACTTAGTTCCATTTGATCTTCCATACCATGGCACACCATACCAACTTTATTCATAAAGCCCTTTAAAAACAACCACAGTAGAGAAACAAATGGCTTCATTTCAAAAACAAGGTCAAATAAATATAGGCTCACCAGATTAGTGCAACAACTCTATGCAATTATCAACATCAAGGGTTGGATTTGGGGGTTAAATTGCCAAAAATGATTCCCAGGCGCGGCCACCGCTGCTGCTCACTGCTCCCCTCAGCTCCTAGGGGGTGATCAAGGGTAAATGGTCAAATGCAGAGAATAATGTTGCCACACTTAGTATGTGTGTGTGTGTGTGTGACAATCATGGGTACTTTAACTTTAAAATTAGCTAAACCCTTGAGCTTTCAGCTCATCGAACTTGGCTCTCAAGGTGTTGGGAAGTTCGGTTTTTACAACGCACTACAGCATGGCCACACTATAGGTGCCATCTGTTACACTCAGCCCTCTAAACCTCTCTTGTCCGGGTCACCACACCAATGAATCAGTGTTCAGTCCGCCTGCTCAGTTCAGTGACCATAGACTCCCCAGCGAATTAGAGCTAGGCAACGAGCTAGAAGCCTTGAGCTCTGAGCTCATCGTCCAGAGCAGCTCCCAGGGCGACAGGAAGTGAGGTTTTTATGTTACTAAAGTTCAAGTACATTGATCTGTGCTCGGCAAGTTTGCGTTCCGCAAGATAGTTAACGTTCCAAGATCAGTTTTAAAGGGAATCGATCGATTTTATCAACACTAGAAAAAGGAAAATATTGCAATCACACTCTTTTGCAGCTATTACAGCCTCAACTCTTCTGGGAAGGCTGTCCACAAGGTTGCAAAGTGTGTTTATAGGAATTTTCGACCATTCTTCCAAAAGCATATTGGTGATATTACACACTAATGTTGATTCGAGAAGGCCTGGCTCTCCGTCTCTGTTCTGATTCATCCCAAGGCTGTTCTATCGGGTTCAGGTCAGGACTCTCTGCAGGCCAGTCAAGTTCATCCACACCAAACTCTGTCATCCATGTCTTTGTGGACCTTGCTTGTTGTGTTGGAAGAGGAAGGGGCCCGGTCCAAACTCTTCCCACAAGCTTGGTAGCATGGAATTGTCCAAAATGTTTTGGTATCCTGGAGCATTCAAAGTTCCTTTCACCGGAACTAAGGGGCCACGCCCAACTCCTGAAACACAACCCTACACCATAATTCCTCCTACACCAAAGTTCACACTTGGCACAGTGCTGTCTGAAATGTACCCTTCTCCTGGCAACCTCCAAACCCAGACTCATCCCATCAGATTGCCAGATGGAAAAGCGTGATTCTGATCATTTGGATGGGTGGCCAAATACTTTTGGCAATATAGTGTAAGGACAGTATACGTTACATATGAAATTTAGCACTTTCAACGACAAGGACGTTAAACGCTAAGTCTATTTGTCGTCTGTGGTGTCATCAAAACGAAAAATGGCGGGTACCCACAGTAGTCGAGAATGGTGCAAACGCCGCAAGTATATTGGATGACAACACAAAAACTATCAGCTACAGCAAGATTTGCAAAAGCCACAACAAAGACAAACGAAAGCCGCAACACAACTTGAAGACACGGCCAACACAACAGAGTGACAACAGGGCAAGGAGAAATCATTTCATGAGAAACAAATGGATACAAAAGATGGAGGCTATGGAAATTAGGAAATGAGGGTTTATAAATGCTTCCGCACACCTGGGTTGCCGTCCTTCATCGGCGACGCCGAGGCGAAGAACTTATAATGTACGACACACTTAAGTCACACTGCTAGATTTCTTTCGTTAAAGCGGTACTGAATTGATTTCAACTCACTGAAGCGTTTCAGATCCTATCGTTCTAAAAAGAAAAGGAGACCATCCCCGATTCGTGCAAATATTGAATTCAATCGTTGCCAAAACAAATCGTTACACCCTTACTAACTAGCATCCGTTATACTTGCCCATGCCAATGGAATAGTTTTTAATCTATCTGCTCAGTCCAGTGAATGAGAGGAAGACCAGTGTTTTTTATCATTTTTTGAGCACATTTTATTTTTTATTGAAAACATTTCGAGGCACATCTTGAGCAGAAAATGTTAAAACATTTTTTAACTCAGTAGCCTATATTGACAACTATTAAAGTTGTTCCCATCATTCAATCAATCAATCAATTATCCATCCATCCATCTTCTTCCGCATGTCAGAGGTTGGGTCACAGGGGCAGCAGCCTAAGCAGAGAAGCCCAGACTCACCCTATCTCTAAGGGAGATCCGTGCCAACCGACGGAGGAAACTCATTTCGGGCGCTTGTACCCGTGATCTTGTCCTTTCGGTCATAACCCAAAGCTCATGACCATAGGTGAGGATGGGAACGTAGATCGACCGGTAAATTGAGAGCTTTGCCTTCCGGCTCAGCTAATTCTTCACCACAACGGATCGATACAGAGTCCGCATTACTGAAGGCGCCGCACCGATCCGCCTGTTGATCTTACGAGGTACTTGAACTCACTTGGGGCAGGGTCTCCTCCCCAACCCGGAGATGGCACTCCACCCTTTTCCGGGCGAGAACCAAGGACTCGGACTTGGAGGTGCTGATTCTCATCCCTGCGAACCGATCCAGTGAGACCTGAAGATCCTGGCCAGATGAAGCCATCAGGACCACATCATCTGCAAAAAGCAGAGACCTAATCCTGCAGCCACCAAACCGGATCCCCTCAACGCCTTGACTGCGCCTTGAAATTCTGTCAATAAAAGTTATGAACAGAATCGGTGACAAAGGGTAGCCATGGCGGAGTCCAACCCTCACTGTAAACTGGTCCGACTTACTGCCGGCAATGCGGACCAAGCTCTGACACTGATCAGCGGACCGCCACAATTAATCATTAAAATTTCATTAATTATAGCCCTTCATCACAAGTGTCTCAAAGGGCTGCACAAGCCACAACAACATCCTTGGCTCAGATCCCACATTAGGGCAAGAAAAAACTCAACCCAATGGGATAACAATGAGAAACCTTGGAGGGGACCGCAATTACCCAATGCAATTGTTCGATATGAATTTAAACCATAACCAAAACCCTCAATGCATCACTAATTGTCTTTTCTCAAAATGGGCCTCCAAAGCAATTATCTACCTGCTACCACCTAAAGTTATCACATGGTTACTCTGCCGATCTCTAGACAGCACAGACACTCTACAACGGCAGACTATTTGCAGATTATAATTATTTGTTTGCACACAAATATGTTTTTAGACCAATTAGGTGAAATTGCATAATTTCCCACGGCACAGTGGTTAAAAAACACTGAGGTAGACAATGAGCCACAGTAAAAAACTTAGCTAAATGTCAAGTGCAGCTCCTAAGGCAGGCCTGGGCAATTATTTTGACTCGGGGGGCCACATTTAGAGATAAAGTGTGTCTGGGAGCCGGTATATCTATCTGTCTGTCTGTCTGTCTGTCTGTCTGTTCGTCCGTCTGTCCGTCCGCATACGTATATGTATATATATTAGGGCTGTGAATCTTTGGGTGTCCCACGATTTGATTCAATATCGATTCTTGGGGTCACGATTCGATAATATATCGATTTTTTTCGATTCGATTCTCGATTCAAAAACGATATTTTTCCGATTCAAAACGATTCTGTATTCATTCAATACATAGGATTTCAGCAGGATCTACCCCAGTCTGCTGACATGCTAGCAGAGTAGTAGATTTAAAAACAAAAGCTTTTATAATTGTAAAGGACAATGTTTTATCAACTGATTGCAATAATGTCAATTTTTTTTAAACTATTAAACAAACCAAAAATATGACTTATTTTATCTTTGTGAAAACATTGGACACTGTGTGTTGTCAAGCTTATGAGATGTGATGCAAGTGTAAGCCACTGTCACACTATTGTTCTTTTTTATTATTTTTATAAATGTCTAATGATAATGTCAATGAGGGATTTTTAATCACTGCTATGCTGAAATTATAACTAATATTGATACTGTTGTTGATAATATTCATTTCTGTTTCACTACTTTTGGTTTGTTCTGTGTCGCGTTTGTGTCTCCTCAATTGCTCTGTTTATTGCAGTTCTGAGTGTTGCTGGGTCAGGTTTGGTTCTGGAATTGGATTGCATTGTTATGGTATTGCTGTGTAGTGGTTTGTTGGATTGATAGAAAAAAAAAATAGATTTAAAAAAAAAAAAAGAGAATCTATTCTGAATCGCACAACGTAAACGATTCGACTCGTATTCAAATCGATTTTTTCCCACACCCCTAATATATTCATATATATATATATATATATATATATATATATATATATATGCACACACACACATATATAAACTGACAATATGCTGTACAATATGCTTGTGTTTGGGTTCCATTTTTAGGAACACTAATACACTAAAAACTCACAATAATTTCTGATTGAATGCTAAAAACGTTATGACAGACCACCTTAGAAAACGGAATGGAATTAAAAAAAATTCTGCTGAATGAGACACCCAGAATGTACATGAATATAAAGAATGTGGAATTTACAATATTACCTATGAAGGATAAAACACTGAATATTGACAACATATGAACGTCATACCCCCTCTCCATCCACATTATTAGCGAAACGCAACAAAAATGCAACAAACACGGCAAAATATGAATGTGAAGGGTAAAAAAAAAAAACCCACCTACAATCTGATACAATATCACTTTTTTTGTAGAATTTTGTTGTAAAAATCTACTTCCACGTCCGTCCCTGACACCCACATTTCAGGCCGCTCTGGAAACACTCTGTGGAAACGCTCCCCACCCACACTGCTTGGTGCCCCGTCTGAGCTGCTGTGACCTATATTACCATAGTAACTAATTAGATAACCATAGTAACTAGTATATAATTCAAAAATGCAGATTCTAACCATTGAAATACTTTGTATAGTTCAATTAATTAGGTCATTAGAAAACATCACTGCACATCATAATGGCAGCTACACTTTCCATCTTAAAGATGGAAAAAAATATTTGGGAATGTCCGGCGGGCCAGATTGAAAAGCTTAACGGGCCGCATGTGGCCCCCGGGCCTTAATTTGCCAAGATATGTCCTAAGGTGTTGGGAAGTGAGGTTTATACAATGTACTACAGTACATCTTTTATATTTACATA